>NC_072733.1:24702019-24780692 GCF_026930045.1 Uloborus diversus | reverse complement strand
CTTAACATTTTAAAAAGAAACAACTGTCTACGGATGAATTGTAAGATGGAAGGGGGGTGGGGAGGTGTGTGCTAATTTTGATTTGCAATTTTTAAAATTGATTTTTTTAAAAAATACTCCTAAACATTTTAAAGAAACAAGTTTCTACGGATGAATTGTAAGATGGAGGGGGGGGGGGGAGAAGTGTACTAATTTCGATTTGTAATTTATAATATTTATTTTTATCATTTGTTTAAAAAAAAAAACAAACAGAGCATTCAAATACAATATTCTAAAACTTCCTGCTATCCCCCCTCTCCTTTCCACTACGTTTTTCTGTGCAAAACGAAATGATATACTTCCCAAACTTTTAAAACGTTTTTCCGTTTTAATGCCGGAAATGCGCTTCGAGAGGCGTTAAAAATATCTCTGAATCAAAATTACTGGCTAATTTCAACCAGGCAAAAGCCATACAATGGGTAACTCATGTTGTTGTTGTCGTGTGCCAGTTAGGATGGTGATTTGGCCCGCGCTGCTTCACTTTTCCAAGTGTACCGTAATTTGGTGTGAAGTTCGACTTCTCTACAGTACACACATGCCATAAGGACCCGTTTATGAGGTAGGCAACCACATTCATAACACATCCACACAAAGAAAGGACAAAGACAGGGGAGAGAAAATACGTCCATGCCCGAACCGGGATTTGAACCCGGACCTTCCTGTCGCAGTCAGGCTTCTCTGACCACTAGACAAGGCAGGCGGCAGTGGGTAACTCATATCAGGAACTACTGCAACTATCACTGTTAAAAATGGGTATTCAAAAATAATGAAAATTTACTCATTTTTGAATACTTTCATTACTCAATATAGCTCCGAATCAATAAGGTTCAATTTTGAGAAACACATGTACTCATTTCATGACTCGTATTTCTCGTATGTTTGTATTTGATGCCACATTTACTCATTTTTGAATCAATTGTATTCAAAAAAAAATGAATACATTCAGAGTTTCATTTTTGAATACATTTTTTTTTAACAGTGATGGCTTGATTGGCATAGGAGCTCACGGGAGCAGAGCTCCCGCACTTCTTTTCAATTTTATACAAATTTCAACATTTTAGGAGAAATTCAGAATATGTCTGCAAACAAATAAGCTGTGGGGACTAAAGGGCTCACGCACTTCTTTCGGTGTAAATTAAGCCCTAACTGCGACATACTATCCTGTTGGATTGATACAGAAATTTCAACATTATTCGCATGCGTTCGTGGTGAAGAAGTTAATCCTACGCATCATCGCTATGTCAGACTAGTGATTTTTTTACGAATTCAAACCTGAAAGGGTGAGCGAAAAACAGGTTGCAATATGGCACGCAATTGCCTGGTACACGAGCATGACAAATGATTGAATTCTCCGTAAAATGCTTTCGACATTTTAGGCTGGCTTTATGAGTATCACCCGTAATCTTGTAGATGTGTATCAGGTGATGTGTCATGCCAAAGTGTTTTGGTAACAGTGAGAAGAAACCCCATTTTTCCACCGAGCTTGAGCTGCCCAAAAGCGTGACGTATCACTAACAACTGTTAGCCGACAAATCGAAAAAGCTAGATGCTAGATGAGTCGGACATGAAGATTACTCGGACTCAACGTAATTTCCTCTTTTGTTCAAAATATCTGCAATTGCTTTTAATTGGATTCCGTATGCTAAAAACAACAGTTAAAAACCGTGGTGATGAGGCTTAAGCTGTCTCGGTAAGGTGATTTTTTACACAGCTCTGCTGGGTATTTTACATTAAAACAAAAATAGGTTACAGTGATTTACAAGGTTTGTGTAAAACGTTGAATGTGTAATGCTTTACAATGTTTGTATAATGTTGTCATGCATATTTCGCCACTGATGCTTTTGCGCTAAAGGTTTTTTTTTTTTTTTTTCTACGGCCTATGTATGAAATTTTTATTAAACACGAAACCAATTTGTTATACTGTATCTCAAAATTGTATGCAGATTATCAAGCGTAGGAAAGTTTGGCAATACATTTTTACACAGCTTTTCGGGGTGTCTTATTTTCATGTATATTATTTTTCAAAGGTTTTTTTAAGACAAAACCATAACACCATGAATAATTCAAAAATCTTCACATATAAGGCATCATTTTAAAGATTTTTTTCATCGTTTTTTGGCGAAAAATAAAAAGACTCACATTATGATGGTTTTTTGACAAAAAAAAATTGGTTTCTTCTGTTTTTATCAAGCAGTGGTTTAAAGTATTGCGCCTAAAGAGAAAGACCGTAAAGCTCAGTTGGTTAGAGCATCGTGCTAAAAGCGCGAAGATTGTGGTTCGATTCCACTGTGGGTTTTGTCGCTTTTGAATGTTTTTTTCTCTCGGGGTAATCTTAGTTTAAGTTTCTAATAATATATGATCTTAACTCATTCCGGGATTCTGAACCACAGTTGTGTTTTTGCATTAATATCAGAAAATAAAGCATTAATTTTTGCATATTAATTTTTTTTATTATTATTATTTTTTATGCTTTCTTAATACTTCATAAAACTACAAAAGTAAGGTACCAGTTTGTTTTCTTATACACCACCATTGGCAAAAAAATAAACAGACAATTCACATCGTAGATGTTTTTCCAAAAATTACGGTTGAAAAAAAATCGGATTTTTGAATTACCGCTGTCAAGACCGAATCCTTGCGCACAATTAATATTGCATGTTCAAGCGAGGAATAGATGTTGATGTACGACTCGTTGCAATGTTTATAATGCTTAGAAATGATTGTACAACGCTGTTACATATTTCGTCTCTCTTTCTCTGAAGTCCGCATTTAACAGCCCAAATATGAAGTCTTTATTAAATACTAAATAAGCGTCCTACTGCATCCCGAAATAGCATGCAAACTACCTAGCATGGTAAAGTTGTTGGGTAATATATTTTTTATGCAGATCTACGAAGTGTGTTAGTATCTGATAAAGAGTGTATCTTTACGCGAAGAAGAAATGTGGATGTATGACTGTAATAATTCGCAATGCTTGTATAAAAAGATACACAACAGACTACTACAACTTAATAAAAAATTGGAATTACTAGAAATGATTAGAGGTGCTCTTTCTTAAAAATTGGATACTCCCCTCCAGCAGCATAAGCAATGAAATTAAAATTTATAGTAATGGAATCTTCCGGGTAAAAGCTCCATAAATAAACACATAAACAAACCATAAAGAGCGTAAATAAAAAGCACTTTCGGTGACTGTCATCATGATTTTTGTCAAATTATTTTTAAAATAAAAAAGCTATTAACTCCAGTATTTATTCAAAGTAAAACGCCGTTAGGAAAACTCATTTAATATTCTTCGAACCGGCATTATTATTCTTTGAGTGGAGCTCGCACGTGCCCAGAATAAAAAATGAAGTAGAGGTTTCTACTACTGATAAATGCCTGAGTTAATCAGATAAGTAGAAAGAACGGAATCTATTTCATCATAGACAGATTAACATCTTAGATGGGGAGATAGATGCACTTTTAAAGATGATGTATTATTGGCTGTCAGGTCTTCATTGGATAAGCTCTATATGCTAAAAGTTTCGAAATGTAATAGTAGACTGAAATTTTAGTATGATGTTGGATTGATGAAGTACATTCTTTAATAACTTTCACGTTATCTCTTTTTAAAAAAAATTATTTTTTATAGTGCAACTCTTTGGTATCTTCTTGAGAACATAAATAACACGGAATAATAAATGGGAAACAAACACATTTTAAAATGTTTTACTAATGCTTTTGTTTCGTCGCTGGCGATTTTATTAAGTAATAATCTTCTGAAATTAGATTACGTTTTTGAAGATAAAGTTGTTCTTGTAAACATTTTCAGAAATATGATAATATATATTTTATATGTACCATGATGACAAATGTTATTAAAAAATAGTAATAATGATTAGTGTCGCAGCGAAGATGGAGTTTTTTGTGTTCCTCCCCCTACAGAGAATTACATACCTGTAATACGCATATAAGGACTGCTATTACCCCCCCCCCCCATGGTAAAAACTGGCTGCACTAGTGATTATGATTATGAAACATTTTTACTAGGATTTAAAATTTTGATTTCAATTATCAATATATTTTATTCTCTGTACACATTTTAGTAAACTCTGTGCACATTTTAGTAGTGGCCGCTGAATGTAGCTAATGTAGCTGCTCTGGTGGGTAGTGCTGACTATTATTCTATGTGACTTAAAACTGAAATTCTGCGTCACACCGAGTATTATAGAGGTATGTTATGCTCAATTATGTAGTTTCTTTTCTTTTTTTGCATTGAATTTACGGGTAAAATGTTTGGGAAAATACTAAAATTAAAATACAAGAGCCTTTTGTCCTGCTTTTTATACAAATCGTTTAATTATTTATTTTGTAATAATAGAGCAGCCTTATATCAGCGAGAATTCAATTAATCTTCTTCCTCTCTATTATACTAGCACACATATACTTTCCTATTAGCATCGTGTAAGCTGTAACAGAAATAAATAACATCAGTTTTTGAACTAGCATGATAAGGTACTAAGATAAGCATAAGTGATGGGCTACTGATACAAGACAATCGAAATTGCAAGGTAGGCAAGACGTATTAAAATATAAATGTGTATAATCCCCCCCCCCCCTAATTCGAGGAATGTATTCCTAATGTTAGAAAAAAATTTCGAAACTGAAATCATTATAAGCAACTGTAACTGTGTTCTTCATGTTTCCTAAATCGGAAATCAATTCAAAAAATCACCATTTATCTCACAAAAAATACAAAAATGAGCTATTCAAGAACGTTATCGTTGTGGAAATACTAGAGCTAAAATAGTTCATGCATTTCACTTGAAAATACGAAAGCAAACAATAATTGCAATTTCCAATGGTAAACTTATAGTGTGATTCTGATACGTTGACTTCCGGTCCCCTGAGACTTAAATGATTTCATTTGTGAAAAAAAAGACGAGGAATGCCGGTTTGCGCTGTCATAACGATTATTGGCACTGTGCCAATCTAAGAATTTCTCCTCTTTTAACCCAAATATAAATGAATTCGTCCAAGGTTACAACAAGTTACCAGAGCCATAATAAAGAATTGATTTTAAGAATGACTTGCAAACGAGGAGATAAAAACTAAACTTTTTCTTTTTCGAGTATATTTCGTTTAATGGTAGGCTTTACTGATATTTATTGCACATTTTATCAATTATTATTGCACGTTTGTCAACTATGTGACACTTTATTCACATTTGCAAACCTTGCAGTTATGTGTTTACAATAATATGTCTTTAAAGGATTTTTTTAAAGAAATTAATGTTCAAAGAATGAACAGAGTTTAAGTCATAATGGCAATAATAAACAAACAAATAAATAAAAGAAAAGATTGACGATAAAAGTTAACTTGAACGCAACTAATATGTACACAGAGTAGAAGCCATGCTATTAATAATAAACAAATAAATAAAGATAAGTAAGGAAACATCATAAAAATTAACTTTAACGCAACTGATCTATACAATCATGAGAATGAACAGAGTAGAAGTAACAATATTAATAGTAAGCAAATAAATCTAGAGAAGTAAAGAAAGAAAATAAAAGTTAACGTGAATGTAACTAACTGATCTACACTCATCAAAGAATGAACATAGTAGAAGTCATAATATTAATAACAAACAATAAACAAAAAAGGTAAGAAAAGAGAGGTGATAGAAATTTACATGAATGCAATTGATCTACACTCATCAAAGAATGAACAAAGTAGAAGTCATAATATTAATAACAAACAAATAAACAAAGAGTATAAGAAAAGAAAGATGATAAAAATTTGCGTGAATGCAACTGATTTACTCTTTAAAGAATTAACAAAGTAGAAGTCATAATAATAATAACAAACAAATTAACAAAGAGGATAAGAAAAGAAAGATGATAAAAATTAACGGGATTACTACTGATCTACTCTTAAGAAGGAGCAATTTGTTGATTTCTTTTTCAGAAATACAAGTTGACTTGTAAGCTTACTTTCCAGTTGTTATTAAGACGATTGAAGCAATAAAGAATCACATACGAATTACTCAATAGTTGAAAGCTGAACAGAAGAGAAAAGTCTTTAAAATAAAAACCTTATTTAATAAGTAAAAAAAAAACTCTAATCCGTTAGCGAACCGAAGAAATTCATCTACTGCGGTTTAAGCGTATCAGGAATCGGGAGCGATTTCCGTGAAGCAATTCGAGAGCTGCGAATGACAAAACAACACGTGTAGCACAAAATGGAAAACCAAACTCGAACAAGGAAAAAAAAACACTTTAATCCGATGGTTTGAGAGTTTAGTGGCAATCGCCTGACAGTTTGACCTGCGATATAAATTACAGCCTCTCTCGTAAGGTCCACAATCTGATTATAACCGGATTAAATTAAGCCACCTCTTTTCCGACTCCCAATCCTTTGAAAGAAAGACGGCTTAGGCTCATCACTCATTCACCCTACAGCAGTTCTCTCTTTTAGGCGTCCCGTTAAAAAATTCATACCGTCCGAACCCCAAATAAGATCCAAGAAAATTCAGCTTAGCAAAGTTGGTTTGAGCCAACTTTTGGAGGAGGTTGCTACCATTTGCATCCGACGGGGTGCCTCGATTTTTTTTTTCTGGCAACCTGGTGGACTCGATTGGTAAGAATCCAATTTAAAAGTTACTTCATTTTAGTGCTAGTAAGAGTTTTACAATAGCATATTTCAATTGACTGATATGCTGTTGATATATAAAAATCTTTTTTTTTTTTTTTTCAAAGCGGTTAGAATTATGAACATAGCTTTGTAGCTTTTTCTTCATCATTCGGTGGATAAGAATCCAATTCAAAAATTACCTCATTTTAGTGTCACTAAAAGTTTTATAGTAACATATGTCAGTAGTCTGATCTGTTGGAGCATAAAAATCTTTTTTCTTTTCGAAATAGTTAGCATTCAGAATACAGCCTTGCATTTTTACTTCCTTTTACAAAAAAGGAAGTATTGTATTCGCGAAAAAATTTTCACTCAAAAATCGCCCTTAATTTCCATTTTGCTCACCCCCAAATGAATGTTGAGTTTTTTTTTCGATTCGACCACATGCGGAAAAGTGCCTAAGAATGTATAGACACGCGAAATATCCATTTTGACCATCACCGAGGTAATTACAACGACTTTTCTCGTGACGTCTGTATGTATGTGCGTATGTGCGTATGTGCGTATGTGCGTATGTATCTCGCATAACTCAAAAATGGTATGTCCTAGAAAGTTGAAATTTGGTACATAGACTCGTAGTGGGGTCTAGTTGTGCACCTCCTATTTTGGTTGCATTCGGGTGTTTCTAAAGGGGTCTTTTGCACCTTTTTGGGGGGAAATCATTGTTAATTTCGATGCAAACTCAAGTGGTGTTATAATTTGGCGGTCACTTGGCGATATATCGCCAGTCTTTTGGTTGCCAAGTTTTGTCGCCAACTTGGCGAAAAATTTGGCGATTTTTTTTTTATTTTTTAAATCTGCTTTCAATGTGGCCATTGCTAGTGATATTTAAAGAGTTAGAGAGAGAATCCCATTAAAATTGCAATAATAGGGAAATAGCATTAAATTGGTGTAAAAGGAAGTCATGTGATGCACACATCAGCTCGTTTTCTTCTTCATTCGACCGATAATTCGGCCTTCACTCGGCCGAGTTTTGCGTAAGTGAAAGTTTTATGGTAGCAAACTTCGATTGATTGGTGCTTTATTCACAGTGAAATTACATTATGAGGGGAGTGGTTAATTACCGAATGAATAAAGAATTACTGTTTCGCTAGTTTTATTGTACACTCAGTTTATAAAAATTTGATTCAAAAAAAAAATTTTTTTTCAGAGTAAATTTCACCGACAGATTGACGAGATAATGTGCTGTGGACATTGAAATGGTGCTTTCAAAAAGTAATTTCGCACTGAATAAGTCTAACATACATAAATTCTACAAAGGGTGGTAATGGCCCTATGGATAATCTAAACATTAATTCTTCATCAACGTTTCCACAAAAAGATACAAAGACACTTAAATGACTTTACGAACAGAAAGCTTGACTGCACTTTGCATATACACAATAGATATTCGATAGTTGACTTTGTACTTTGATGATCACGCACTGTTATTTTATTGTAAGAAGTGTCAATAACAGAAAGGAAGCTTTCAAAACATTCAATGTAACAATTTTACGTAGGAAATAGATATGAATATTTTATCAAGACGTTATAATATGTAACTTAGCATAGTAAGTACAAGTTGGTATATTACTTCCATGGGAAGCTAAAGGCAGTATCTGCAGAAATTAGTTTTGGGGATGATTGAAGAAACGCGTTTTGGATTCCATACTGGCAATAAAGAAATGTAGGAATTTGACGGTTTTTTTTTTTTTTTTGTGTGCTTTATTTGCAGCAGATATCAAATGAAAAAGCTTGTACAGTAAAACTTAAGTACAATAAATGACATAAATTATTAAGGAATAGAAAACAAAATGTTTACATAAAAATATGATATAACTTTTGTTGAATAAAGCTGTAGCTAGCTGGTTTAATGTTGAACAACGATACCCCCAATAATGAATTTTGTCTTACGGTAGCATAGAATGTGTGATTGCGTATTTGCGGTTAAATCACTAATTTATTGGTTTTGTTAAAAATTTCTGAGATAAACTACGTGAAGCAACTCCCGGTCTCTCAACATTGAATCGATATTGCCAAGAGTTGTGCAATTATTACCCTAAATAAGCCGATTGTGTGAAGAATTAGCATTTTAATACAGAGTATTTAGTATGTAAATGTTTTCTTACATCTCAAATGTATGACCATAAAGTTTCAAAAGCATCATTCACTAAAAAAAAGACTTTTTAAAAAAAAATATTTGCGTCGGAGTTATTGAATGAAAAGTGAAATTGTTTCATCTTTTTAGATGTATATTCAGTATTAGTGATTCTGTTCCTCTGTAAAACTTGATTCTGCAATTTTTCTTCCAGTTTAACTGCTTAACAATATTTACACTGCTTAACAATAATATTTTATGGTACTTATAAATATTAACATACCTAAATTCCTAACGGGTCCTGACTAGAACGCAAACTAGCGTTACTGAAATTTTTGTACCAAATTGAGCCCATTTACCTAGACTAAATTTTCGGCTCACTTATTAGTAGTTTCAACAGTGTATGCCATTGTAGATCAGTGAAAGCCAATATTTCTGCTTCTCTAATAAACAAACTTAAACAAACAAAAGAAAAGGATCAAGTTTTTGTTACTCCTGCTTAAAAACCTGAACGTTTTCTAAAAAGTGAGTAAGATAAGAACCATTTTTAAACATTTAGCTGAAATGATATCAGACCAGTGGTAGAAAAGCTGATTTTTAAAATAAACTACATGATAAATTATGTCGTGTAATTTGATGTTATGTAACATCAACCTGTTTCTTTGATATTTATTCCTTTATCCGAGAATAGTATTCAATTTTTTTAGGCATAGGTTAAAATTATTGGAACATTTTCACCAAAATATAATGCATCTTGAATTAATTTACGCTTTCTGCTTCAACACGGAAATATGTATACGGAACTTGACAATTTAAAACGTCAAGATTAAATTTTAAACTTATGTGATGTGCATTTTAGTCTGTGAACTTGGGAGTGTAACACGGGATTGAAATGCAGAAAATCAAACATCGTTTAAGGTTATTTAAAAAACCCAACGACGACGCACGGTAACTACGCGAAGCCTTTTGCAAGTTTCCCTGCGTGAGCCACAAAGAGATTACGGGTGGAGGCTTATTTGTGAACGCAATGGGGCTATACTGCCGAGACATGCGCAGAGCCGAAAAAAGGTTTTTACAGGGTTGTAAAACAAGTTACAGTAGACCCTCGTTTTACGCGGGGGATTCGTTCCACGGAAACGCCGCGTAAATTGAGACCTAATACTAGTGTTAAAATAGCGGTTTGGTTCCGTAGATAACAAAATACTTCGTTCTAGTAATGACTAATTGTATAAGTTTAATGTGTACTTATATCAGCTTTTATGCACAACATGCATAAAGAAAACATAAATTAATTTCGTGTCCTGTTTATAAAGAGGAGCTGGCTATAATAGTCTTTTGTCAGTCATTAAGAATTTTTCTCTGTAATTCTTTGCAGAGCATTAACGCATCTATGATCACTTCACCGTCATTTCCATGATAGAATCTTCCTTCACTAACAAATCAGAAAGATCATTTGTATTGTCTAGGAATGGCTCCAAATTTTCAATATGGTTGTGCGTCATCGACGTCGGTATCCTCGTTGGCTTTGGCCTCTTTTATCACTCCTAAAAGCTCTTTTGTCAGTGAGTTTCGGAACTGTGTGAGTTTAATGATTTTACTTCTGGAAAGATCTCTGGAACCAATCGCATAAAATGTCTACAGTGGCCTAAGCTCGATTATTAGCACGCCAAAATGCAGTTGGTTACGCATAATCTGCAATCTTTAGGAGTTTGGATTTTGAAAGAGGGGAAAAATTTATCTGTTTGCATTGCCGCATCCGCGTACAACCGAAATTCATCCGCTTAAAATAAAATAAAGGTGTCAATCTCAAACCGCGTATAATCGAAACCGCGTAAAATAAACCCGCGTAAAACGAGGGTCTACTGTACTTCTCGTTTGAAGATAAACACCGGGATTCAATTTTAAATTCATTTGAGGTGTATTTTTGTCTACGAACTCATAGTTTACGTTTTACGGAATTGAAATAAAAAAATCAAATGTCGTTTAAGGTTTAGCTGAAGAAACATATAGTTACAACGCAAAGCTATTTGCGAGTTCTCCCGCGTGAGCCACAAAGAGATTACGGGTGCAGGCTTATGGTTTGAACAGGGTGAAAAGCTAATTCTTTTACACTTAAAAGTAAATACTATAATGTTAACGTCATACATTGCTTAATATTGCGTTTTGAATTAACAACAAGAAAAAAAAACGAGCTGATGTGTGCATCGAATGACTTCCTTTTACTCCAATTTAATGTCATTTCCCAATTATTGGCAATTTTAATGTGATTCAATTGCTTACTCTCTAAATATCACCAACAGTGGCCAAATTGAAACCAAATTTAAAATTAAAAAAAAAAAAAAACAAAAAACATGGCCAAATTTTTCGAGTTGGCGACAAAACTTGGCGACCAAAAGACTGGCGATATATCGCAATGTGTCCGACAAGTTATAACACCACTTGAGTTTACATCGAAATTAACAATGTTCCCCCCCCCCCAAAAAAGGGGCAAAAGACCCCCTTAAAAACATCCGAATGCATCCAAAAGGGAAGGTGCACAACTAGGCCCCACTAGAAGTCTACGTACCAAATTTCAACTTTCTAGGACATACCGTTTTTGAGTTATTCGAGATACATACACACATACATACGTACATACAGACGTCACGAGAAAATTCGTTGTAATTAACTCGGGGGTCGTCAACATGGATATTTCGGGTGTCCGTAGGTTCCTAGGCATATATCCACGTGTGGTCGGGTAGAAAAAAAAAACTCAACATTCATTCGAGGGTGAGAAAAATCGAAATTCTGATTTTTGAGTGAAAATTTTTTCGCAAATACAATACTTCCTTTTTTGTAAAAGGAATTAAAAAAGGTTCGTTTACTCGCGTCTGCGAGCGAAGCATTTGCGTTTGACAGCGGTAATTCAAAAATCTGATTTTTATGAAGGTTATTTTTCGAAAAACACCCAAAATGTGAATAGAATATTTATTTTTTTCCGTTCGCGGTAAAAACAAAAATTTAAAATAATGCCTTTTTTTTTTTTTTTTTTGTAGTTTTATGAAGTATTATGGAAGCACCCACAAAAGAAAAGAAACACAGAACACCCTTACGAAACATTATTTATGATCACTATTACTTACGATATACTACATTAAAATAAACGTTTTATTTTCTGATTTAATTCAGCAACACAACAGCCATTCAGAAAAGATATTTTTTCTGAGGGGGGGGGGGGAATTGAACCCATAACCCCTCCCGTTTCAGCTAATAAGACTCCGTCTCAGGATGCTATACAATTACGCAAATCGCAATTACATTGTACAAAAATCAATTGAAATTAGATGCCTCTATTTTTGAAAAATATTTTTTTAAGTTATGATGCGATTTACCATGCAGAAATTAACGTTTTCTTTTCCAATTTTAATACACCAACAAAACTGCAGTTCGGAATCTTTCAAAGTGTTTAGGTTATGTATTCATAAAAATTTGGATTAGAATTCTGCGGATTAGAAATATGTCATTCAAATACGACGTAACCTTGCATATGGAGGTCAAACACATGATCTTAGCGTTATTCGCGATATAATCTGACCAACTGAGCTAATAAGGCCTCCATTGTGGGATGTTATACAATAAAGTAATGCTTAATTTAAAAATTAAAAAAAAAGCAAAATAAAACGATTTTTTTTCTTTCGAAAAACCGTCACAATGTGAGTTGTTTATTTTTGGCTAAAATCGGTGGAAAACCTTTAAAATGACTTATTTATGAAGTTTGACGAATTAATAAGGAAATTATGGCGTTCTCACAAAAAAAAGAAACCTTTGCGAAATAATATATTCAAGGAAGCTTGAAAACTTCATAAAATCCGGTTCAGCATTTTGAAAATTGTCAGAGGGAGCAAATCAAATTTAAATTCTGGGTTCAAACTAACGAAGTAGTTGTTTATTTTTAATTGAATTTTTTTTTAAATAATTGTCATAGTAATTCAATAAATAGTAATTCATGGTTGACTTTGGCTAGTTTTACAGCGCGTCATGCACTTTGTGTCACTTTCTAAAACCAAATGTAGGTTTAATTTAAGAACAAGTTCTTTATTCTTGAAAAGAGGAACATCATTTTAGATCATGCAAAATTGTTGGGGAAAAAAATCGGTTGAGTGTCATAAAGTTAGAAATTACTTGAAGCTAATGTGTATTAAGTTGATTTTTGGAAAGCGTGATATATGCTTTGAAAACGAATAAACTACAAGATACATAAACAATATGTGCGAAAACTTTTCTAAACTTTATTCAAAAAATTCTTTTTTCTTTTAATTTTTTTTTCTTTTATTTTATTTTTCTTTTTAACTAATACAATAAATGTAAAACTTTCAATTTTTCTGACGTTTAGAAATAACAGAATACTTGTTATAAAGGTTTCAGAAAGTGGGAATAGTATTGAAGAGCAAATGCGGAGTATGGGTCTTCAGTATACAAATCTCCGACTGCCATAGTAAAGTTTGCATTTGGTTTATCGGAAGTAAGAATGTATAATACCATAAAAAATATAAGTTTATGTATAAACTACCATATAAAAATGTAAGTTTATGTTAAAAACATTGAAGAAAAAGTATATTTTACTTACAAATATACAACTTTTATAACCATATAAAAGAAAACATACTCTTTATAATTTTGAACAACTTATTCTACTTTTGCACAAATAAAGTATATATGCTTTGTCTTTCTTAAAAAGTTGTTATGTATACTCTCTGTCTTTTGTCTCTAATTTCGTAAAAAGCAATTTTACAAAAGAGGACATTATACAGTAGTTAGTTTTTTAATATTAAACAATTTTCATTAAAAAAAAACTCATTTTTACGAAAACTTAACACATACAATTCATACTTGCATAAAAGAACCGTATAAACATTAGAAATATTTTTTGAAGTGGCTCACTCCATTTTACTAAAACTAAAATAATACTTTATAGCTTTTATATAAAAACGCTTGTATACTGTCTTTAGCAACAAAAATATCTCAAGTAAAATTATTTTAAGTTTTTTTTTTTTCAGATCGTTCATAGACTTTAATTGTAGAGTTAAAATCTTCTCATTCTACTAGACACACGTGACGTTGACTTTTTTCTTTAATTCAAGGTCAAATTGAAACTGTAACATGTGCTTTAATACCAGCCTATAATTTCAGCCAAGTTTCTTAAATAGATAAATGGGATTAAATTTCCAATCAACCAAATTGGAAATGACAACACAACAATCTTCTAACTTATAAGGGTTCTCCCTAGCTTTCATTTTTTATCCATAGTAGTTTCATTTCGGCAATTAAAGACTGCTTAAGAGCTCCCCAAACAGTTTCTAAACCATAGTAAGGATGATTGACGACGATTTAAAGTGTTACAACGTTTTAAATGACGATTTAAAATGTTAAAGTGTTACACTACAAAGTTAAAAAAAAAAAAAAAAACTGGCATTCAAAGCTGTGCATTCAATGTCCACTTCAAACAACTTTCATAAAAGTGTCTAGATTTTTACAAAAAAGAGCGCACACTTTTTGCATGCATTGAAAAAACATAAATATTATAAATATTTTTCGAGCTATCTCACTCCATTGCCCTAAAAATAAAGTATTTATACTTTTATATAAAGGCTTTGTATACTTTGTCTGTCTTTAGCAACTAAATAATCTTAAAATTATGTTTAGACCTCATTTCCAGATAGTTCATGAATACCTTTTATTTAAAGGTCTTTTAACTCAAGATCGAAGTACAATTGCGACACGTGCTTTAATAACTACTAATTTCAGGCTGTTTTTGAAAAATCTAAATAAGATTAAATTTCTAATCAGCCAAATCAGAAATACGCAACACAATCTTCCAACTAATAAGGACTCTTTCAAGCCTTCATCATTTATCTGGAATAGTTTCATTTCGGCAATTAAAGGTTGCTTAAGAAGTCCACCAACAAATTCTAAATCATCGAATGGAGGATTAATGAGGATTTAGTGTAATCTCATTTGGAAGTTTAAGAAAAAAACTGGCATTCAAAAATGTGTATTTAATACCCACTTCAAAATATTTGGCATTAATTATAAATCGGAGCGTGCCAGTCTCTCCAAAGCTTGCAAGGATGGTTTAAAAAAAGCACTTTTTACCGCTTGCAGAGCGCTTGGAAAAACGGTCCATATGGAAAGTGTTCTATTTTAACTTTTAATGTTTAAGTAAAGCGTTTTTTTTTCTTTCGTTTGCTCAAAATTTTTGTTTTACTCAAGCAGATGGATATAAAGAGTTTTATGCAACAAGAAACCTTTTTTTACTTTTTTAGGTAGCTAATATTAGAAATTAAAATGACACTGTGAGCGTTATTCTTACTAAAAGAAGATAAATTTTCTTTCGGTTTTCTTTGTTTTTTGCACTGTCAATACAGTAGCCGCCACTTATATGAATCACGTTTGGTCTAAATAGTTTTGATTCCATAAAGCGGCTGATTTAATAAAGAGGTTAATTTAAAACAGATGGATTTTGTTCTGTTTTTGACGATTTGATTCATTAAAGTGGTCGATTGAAATAACCGGCGTCCACTGTACTACATTTAATACAGACTATTCCCACACGCATTGAATTGCACATATCGCACCCTTAAAAGAACAGTGAAAAAGTTCTAACTTAAAGTTAGGAATTTCGAGGAAGCTTTGACGTTACAAAACAAATTGGAATCGTTAATTTTGGAAACATTTTAAACACAACTGAACCGAAAAGTTTACAGGTAACTTTACAGTAACTCGCTTTGATCTTAAGAAATTATTTCTGCTTTTTGCTCAAAAATAGTGTTTTTTTTTTAAATTTGTAACAGTGTTTCTCTCAGTGTGAGATATATCTACTTTTATTTAAGTAGACTTATTTAGGATTTCTCTTAACCACGTGGTTAAACTTTGCACCAGTTTATATATTTCAATAAATAAACAGTAGAAGTCCCAAAGCTGCTGACCAACAGTTTGTAGCACAGTTTGAATTCTTAAACGATACGTAAAAATCTTGTAATTATTTAATTGATATTTTCTGTAAATTTTATAAAAACATCGTAAAACTGATTGGATTTCCATTTTTTAAATATTGGTAAAATACATGAATAAATTCAATATTTTTGAGCTTTTACGAAGAACAACATTTTAAAACGGGAGAAAGTCTCACAGATCTTACTCTCCTAAAAGCAATTTTTCTTCTAGTTTTAATTAAAACATTTAATGAATTGTGGCATTGAAATTTCAAAATACCTTGAAAATCAATACATTTTATGCAAACAAATTATGACTCATCATGGTAGAGCACATAAAATTATTGTCCTGCAACAGCAAATTTTTTTCTCAATACATATGTTTCGCCTTTTAATGCAACCCCCCCCCCCTTAGTTTTAAGTTCGATAGGTACCAAAGTTTGCTTGGCGGTTATATATTACTACTTCATTTTTAATCGAGTCGAAGATTCAAAGAAAATTTATCACCCTGCACTTCAATTTCTGCTCCTTGCATTTTAGCTTAAGATTTCTAACGAAGTTGCAAGAAATATTTTAAATTGATTCATTTTTAAATAAGTAAATTTGATTTCTGCACATCACATTTTGAAATAGCTGTAGGGGAAACACTGGTAAAGTGGATACCCCGGGCAAAGCGAATATTGCCTATAACTCCCAAACTGTTCGTTGACCCGGCAGCCGCGTT
Source organism: Uloborus diversus (assembly GCF_026930045.1). Classification (NCBI taxonomy): domain Eukaryota; kingdom Metazoa; phylum Arthropoda; class Arachnida; order Araneae; family Uloboridae; genus Uloborus; species Uloborus diversus. The sequence goes on along the minus strand of NC_072733.1, from coordinate 24,764,206 downwards.
GTCATAGCAAATGTCATCTGTTGCTGCTCCGTATGCGTCAAACACGTCTGGACGAGCTCGCGTCGTGCGGCGCCAATGAGCGGACAGAGTATGTTTTTGAGAAAATATTATTAATTTGCAGAGGTAAGTGTTTTGTTTATAAATTCAATACTGTTTGTGACAGGTTCTTTGTTATGAGCAGGATTTGATGCATGATTATGTAGCTTTCAACTATTCGTAGACAACGAGTTTAGACGCACTGGTTTTTTAGTAATTTGGGATAACCTCAAAAATGTACTTGAAAGGCAAAGCGGAAAGGCAAAGTGGATACCATATTCACTTTGCCATGACCAGTCACTTCATCCGAACCTGCAAGTCCATCAATTTTGTGATCTCAAGACAATGCTACCATTGAAGACAGTCCTCATACTCCCATGGGGTTTGAAGCCTCTCCTGGGGGGGGGGACTCCCCTGGGGTCCAATGTAATGATGTTCCCGCCGCTTCATCCAAACCTGAATATTCTAAGAACTACTGTAGTCTTTCAGTTTTACTAGCTATTCCTCAGCCTACTAAACCAATAACAACAAGCTGCAAAGATCTACACTCCTGACAAGAACTCCAGCAAAAGATGATCAGAAACGAAAATTTCAAAAAGCAAGAAAGACTGTCATGAAGTCACTGGATGATATTTCGACTAAAGCTTCTCAAAAGACTGTTAAAATGACTACTACTAAAAAGACTAAATCAAATATCTCTGACACAATACATAAAACTGCAAAATAGAATAATAAAAAGATAGAAGGAAAGAAATTTGAAGATGTAAGGTGCATCTTCTGTGATGAAATGTACATTGATAAAGATGATCCACCAACGGAAAACTGTATACAATGTCGTATTTGTACTCAGTGGTGTTAGGAAAAGTGTTCAGCATTCAAAAATGGTGATGAATTTTGTTTGTGATAATTGCAATGACTAGTAATGTAGCAGAAAAATGTTTTTTTTTAATATGCTCCTATAATTTTGGATGTTGATTTTTCTTAGTTCTTTTTTTTTTTGTCTGCAACTATTAGTAGTGTAGGAAAAAAGTTTTTTAATGTGTTCCTTCAATTTTCGATATTTATTTTATTTTTAAGTTTAATTTCTTTATTTGTAACAACTACAATAATTAACATTGTAGCAGAAAAATGTTTTTTGAATTTGTTCCTTTAACATTCGATAGTTATTTTATTTTTAATGGTTAGTTTTATGACAAATAATGTTGTTGTTCGCTTTGCTCTAGAACTGAATCCACTTTATCCGGGGTGTCGGGCAAAGTGGATATTCATGCCATTGTTGAAAACTGGCCTTATATCTAAAAGTTTAATTAATATTAAGGACAACCGTTATTGCATTACGTAAGTTCATTAAATGAAGAGCGATTATAAATATTTGTTTCGATTCCCCCAGTTATAACTAAACGACAATAATCAAGAAAAGCTTAAGGTATTTACGTTGCCCGGATTTCCCCTACGTAGCAGAAAGTTAGAATTATTATGAACATAATTCTCCAATTAGTAGCAAAAGTGTGCAATATGTTTGTTAACCATGTTAGTTTTTGGTCCAAAACTGGCGAGTGCGCATCAAAACTCCTGCGCAAACTCTTTGAAAAGGAATGTGATTGGACGCTGTGATGGGTGAGTGGTTATTTGCATACTTGCGCACCAGTACCGGCGTGCATTGTTAAGTATGCGTCTATTGCTTCGAAATCAACTTTAAAGGAAAGGAGCGGAAAGTGTTTGTAGAAATCGAGAAAAAAAGTTATTAAAATGTCTTTGTTTTTATAGGAAGCCTTTTTTGCATTTTTGTATTAGCCATTTGGTTCCTGAAAAATAGACATGCGAAATTTGAAAGTTACGTTAAACAATTCCGGATAAAAGTAAAATTACATAATTTTATACGCCATTTTACGTAATACCATAACGCTGAACTGCAGGAGTGTTAGAAATTTTTACTGATCTGTTTCTTAAAGTCAAAGCTCAGTATCAACCTTTTGAACAGTACAATTGCTTAATTTTTTTTATACATTCATCTCTTATTAATAACATTCAAAGGAAAGAAAGAAAAATACTTTTTTCATTTAAAGCAATTGAGCAAAAAGAGTATTGACTTAATGTAACAGTAAGATTTCTTAACACTATACATATAACAGCAACATTGAATTTGTTTAAAGTTTTCATGTGTCTATATTAATAATGAAATTGAAAGGAAATAAGTTTTAATTTATAAGATTTAATAAGATTTCAGATAAGTTTTATGTTAGCGTATTTAAAATTTATAGACCAATATTATTTTGATATTTTCAGAACTACACTGTTAAAACTACAGGTTGCATTTGGCACCTTTCAAGAGTGAAAAGCTTGTTCGCCAGCGGCACCTTATACGGTGCCGAAATTGCACCCTTAACACGGGCGAAAAACTAGCACCCTCAACCCAGCGTGCACCGCGGTGAAAAATGGAACCGTATGGCAGAATATTGGCACCTTTTCTGTTTCCTGACCCCCCCCCCCTTCATGTTGTGTGCATTTTTGGAAACAATTGTGTAAATTATTATTTATTGTTTTGAGTTATAAAAAACTAAGTCTTGGTACATTTTCCACATTGAATAGCTCTGAAAATGATTAAAACTTGTAATTTCAGGCATTTGATCACATTTCAACTTTCCAACATAGTTTAGAAGTGTTCATCACTTTAATTTGTCTGTTCGTACACTAATTTTCGTACATCCACTTGAATTGCTCAGTAATTTTAATATGTTATTGACATTTACTGCAGCACGATCGTACCGAAAATGAAGAGCGTAGGTATTTGTAAAATTGGAACGTTAGAATTTCCGTTCACTTGCTGAGTGCATCACATTGTTAACAATAAATATCTTAGTTAAAAATCCAGAAGATTCCTGACAATACAAGCAAGTAAAACCACATATTCAAAATTAATAGTTGAAATTACGTCACAAATATCATCTAATTTAAGCTTTTTGATTATTAAATGTTACTTATCCGGTGCAAACAGCTATTTTTAGGTAAAATTTACGCATGATAGAAATAGCAAATGTACATAATGGCTAACTGAAGAATCAACGTACCTTTGAAACACTTTTTAATATGTTCGGAAGCTTTAAAACCTACACTATGATCAAATGCCTGTACTTACGCGAAATTTTGTAGAGCAAATGGCAGAAACTTTTGAGTTTTAATCCAATTTCGTACTTCATTCATCTGCGTAGTTACTTCCTGCGTCCGGCATTGATTGTGGCTGAACGATGTCAGAGCGGAGAGCGCATGCGCCAACGTTTCACCCCTGCATTTAGGAGGTCCGTCTTCACAATTATTAGCATCATACACCTTGATCACATTTCCTAGCCTCCATTGCATCTTGAGGCAGCGTGTTTTCACCCCAGGGAGCCAAATTGCTTTTTAAAGGCCCCCGCAGTTTTGACCGTGTATTGCAGCAATGTACTTTTTCATATTTTTACGTAACAGTGTTCCCGAGATCACAAGATAGTTAAGTAAATCTATATATATAATTCTCTTACGTGCCGGCAAATGAAGGGGTGAATTTCTAAACCTCTGTTGGCAACACTTCGCCGATAAATCATGTAAACAAACTTCTACGTTGTTTTGAAATCTTGAATCACAGAATACTCAACGAACTTTTTTTTTTTTTTTTGAGATGAGTTTGAGTCGGGCTGTGGCCCATTTCAACCTTAATCAGCAAAGAAAAGCTCAAAGAAGGCAGGAAACCGTTCTTGAATCCAATTTAAGACGAGCCATTTCCAGAGTTGTATTCTCTGATTCGCTGCCGATAATTTTTAGCGGCTGGGGAATTTTCAGTCAGCAGTTCCTTCAACAGATCAGGTGCGTCACACAATGCCGGTAACCGCACCTTTCCGTCATGGCAACATTTAGTATATTTATTTGCAGTATTACGCTCTTTCTGCCAATAAAGAGCACCACAAAATTCGCATTCTTCACACATTGCTCCACAATCATGTTCATCGGCAATGTTGTTTTGAACGCGTAGGCGCTTTGAGCGTCGTCTATTCTCTGCTTCAGTACGACAGTTCAGTTCAAAATGAATAACCGAGAAAGAATTTACTTTATTCCTTTTATTCTCAGCTGAAAGGTTTCGCCAAATTTGTTTAGGGTTATAGTAGTTTTAGTATTGTGCAAGCAAAGTTGTGGCTCCCAAACGGGACATTTTTAATTGTGTATATGAGGAAGTTTTCTCAGATTAGAATATATAAGAGTGTAAATATGTAAATATATAAGAGTGTAAATAATGTAAATACATCCCTCGGGGGAGCCTGTAACCCCTAGAGGGCGCGTCCCCAGGTGGCGGATAGGGGAATGCCTTCATTGGTTTTCCAATGGGTGGTAGAAGGGAAATAAAATACCTTCCGCGGACCAACAGGTAGAAGTGCAATCTCTCCAAAGCAATGACAGACACTTTTGTATCTATAATGGTAAAGTTGTGCACATTGCCAAGGCAGTCATCTTACATACAGCAAAGTTAAACTGTCGAAAATCTGGCTAAATCAGACAAATTAACATTATGAACGTAATTTTCATATTGGTTAAATGGATGGTGACCTAAATGCAATTACCAACTTTAATTTTTACGGAAAATTTTAGCTAGGCTAATGTATTGGCATACAGCGAGCGAGCGAAGCGAGCATGGATCGCGAAGCGATCCACAGGGAACTGCGTAAGCAGTTCCGGGGGTTGGCGAGCGATAGCGAGCAGGGGGCGATAGCCCCCTAGTATGTATATAATATGTGCATATATGTATGACTAAGTTATAAAATATATGTAATGAAATTCATCAAAATAATGTTTAACAAAAAATGTAAACAATGAAGTACATTAATGGAAAACTATTTGGATAATAAATGAGCTTGCAGTCAGAAATTGCATGGACGAAAGTTGGATATGCGAGATTATATTTTTGTTATAATAGATGCTCATTTTAACTAACACCTTTATTATTAACTATCCAGTAGAATATTTCTTTCTAAGTATAAAGGCTATAACTTAGTGAGTTATGTGACATAAGCTAAGAGCAACATATTTTCTTTTTCATATCCACTTTAGTAGCAGTTTGATTAAATATTGTGGAAAGGGATTACCGGGTGTCTGGTTTGAAAATTCTTTTTAATCTTAAATCTTTTGAAGAGTGTTCTCAGTTATTCGTTAATATTCATTATTTATGTATATAAGCCATTCCGACCTTCTTTCAAGACCTGCATCACAGACATAGCTATGCTTTTAAATTTAGATATGGTCTTGTTTTCCTTAGATAAAATTTATATTTATCGAATTCACGCATTGTATTCATCTGACCTTAGTTCTTACATTATTTGCTAAATTTATGCTACTGTTAATATATGATCGGTGTTTTGGATTGAATAATTAAAAATTACATTTAATTTTGCCACTGTTAACTTCCTAAAAACGAGCTATTTCACTTACTTCCATATTCTGTTGAAAAGAAAAGATTTTCGTCTATTCTCACACGAACTTATTCAAACTACTTCACCGTATTTTCTACAAATACACACACACACACACACAAAAAAAAAAAAAAAGAAAAAGAAAAAAAAAAACCACGATGTATGAGAATACATTTGCTCTAATTTCAGGTTATTTTCTCCTGGGATTCCTGGGATGCGGCTTATTACAACTGAGCATTTTCCTTTATTTTTCAAACATATAACACTGAATAAGATACCACTGCTCAAACTTCAGTTTCATTTACAGCATAAGACATGGCTCATTACTATTTCAATTTTTTTTCTGAAATAAAACGATAAATGAGAGGGCGACTGTTTTAATTCCAATTTCAAGTGTTTGAGATACGTCAATGTAAAGGTTCGCCGTGCTTATGCCTTGTACGGAGATATGTAACACTTTTACTAATGTTTGATGCTAATAGGATTAGTATACGGTTGACTGACAGCTGAACGAGAAGACAGAGTTAAAACAACTTCAAGACTTAATTTAGTTAGTTTTGTTAAAAGCAAGATTTTTGCACAAAAATATTCTACAAGATCACTTAGTATTTAGCATTATTTTTCTTGAACTACACGATTTTGCTTTTGTTTTAATTGAGTTGGGGGACCTCAGGTTTACAAATGAAAAACATTCTCAAAACTTGAAGATTTGCAACCAAAACAGAAACTAATAGGCGAAAATCCTAGTAGAAAATATAAAAATAGTTTTCTTAATAAAAAATAAAAGAAACTTGAAAAATGAATTAGGGTAGACCGGGGCACATTTACATATTGGGCACGTGTACGCAGTGCCCCCTTTTTTTTTTCAAAACGAGTTATAGCTAGGGATCCAACAGTCATATCAGATCGATGACGTTCCCTAGCCAATATTCTCACAAGTTTTTGAGCATCAGTCGAGCTTCGGTTTAGCATGCGGATAGGGAAATCTGTTTTCTATACCAAGTTGAGTAAATTTTGTGTTTTGAAACGTTTTGAAGCTTATTGTGAGTAAATAATACACAGTTAAGAACAAATAAATATTTAAAAATTAGCAGAATTTTATCCTTTTTTTTAGAATTGTATTGGTATGGACAGAAAAGTTATTAAATTTTCTTGCACGTTAAAAATAAATCCAAACTTGCCGACGGGGCACGTTTACGCATTTTCATTGGGGCACATTTACGCACTTTCTTACTGTGTCTTATTACTCTGTCTTACTTTTAAACGGGACTCGGACGCTTTTTTCGCTCTGTACTGTTTCAAATCTTTAGTATTTTCAGGTTATTTAGTTTTGAAAATCACCATTCATTTTAGAATAGGTAAAAGATTCGTATCTTTTAGCTTACAGTCATATAGTGTTGCCTTCATGATTGTTCAGCTTTAACTTTATGCACTATTCAACCTGTAATACATTTTCTTTAATTTACAGATAATAAGACATTAAGTTCAAAACACTAACAGAACCACGTTAGATGTCAAACTAATGAAAAGGCTTATCGATAATCCTAGTATTTTTCCTAGCAGGCCTTCCATATCGTCACATGTACTACCCCAAATGAAACCATTTGAAAAAGTAGGACCAAAGCTTAAGAACCAGGAAAGGAAAACAAATAAGGATGCTCAGAATCCTAACTAACGCTCTGATTAAAGAAGCCCATAGACAAGAGCAGTTAGAAGCTACAAAGAAGAAAAAAAACAAAATGGGCAGAACAAAAGAAAAAGGAGAAATTACTTTAAACTTTACAAGTTTCTATTGAAGCAGAAATAGAAGACAACAAAGAAAACATATGAAACCAAAGCGTACGACAGGGAAAAAGTTAGTACACTCTGTAAAAAGGAAATTAATGAATGATTCTGTTTACGAAGTAGAAAATTGTGCTTGCATCTATTGTTTGAAAGTACACAACCAATCGAAAAAAGGACAAGACAGGGTTCCATGTCTTAGATGTCAAAACGCAGTCCTATGACAAGTATGCGAAAAGAAGTACTTTATTTTTGTTAGTAAAATCTAACAGTGATAAAGAAGATGACTAATTAGTCTTTGTTTTTAATTAGCAATCAGTCCTATGATTTTAGGACAAAAATGTTCCTTAATTAATTATTTCAGATTTTCTTATTTTTAAAGTGTTTTAAGAGAAATAAAAAGTTTAAATTTGGTTATATAAATGTCTATTTCACTTACTCCTTGGTATCATTTTTAATATGCGCAAACGTGCCCCACTCGATGCGCAAACTTGCTCCATGTTCGGGGCAAGTTTACGCAACCGACTTAGACTCAAAAAACATTTCTTTTACGGTTAAAAACACAAGCTGAGCAACAACTGAATATACAAATTTTGACTTCATTAAGTGCTTCATAAAACCACAATGTCTAAAATTTTCTAGGTTCAAGCACAAAAATTAAGAAAATCATTGAAAAAATCCTCGTAAATGTGCCCCGGTCTACACTATTTACTGTAGTTTCATATTTTGCATTAGTATCAAATAAAATGTACCTGAAAAATGTACTATTTTTTAAAATAAAATTTGATTTCTATAAATAATTCTAACTAAGCAGCTATTGTTTTCAATAAATATTGATTAATAAGAATAAGAAATAACGGTTAATACGGATAAAGAAAATAACTACGAAATTCTGACACAATGTTCTTTTAATAATAAAGCTTTCTTATCGTCTTGAAATGCATGTTCTCAAGTATCTGGTTTAGGAATAACTTTATACATATTTTGAAAACAATAACCAAATTAAACGTACGAGTGAGAAGGAATTTTTTTTTATTATTAAAATTGTATTTTTCACTTTTGTTTCATTTATTTACTCAATACGAAATTAGATCTTTAAAAACTGAAGTTAAATCAATCAAATGGACAAAAATCCTATCAGCAAATTATCAAATAACATATCCACCAAATGAACAGCGAAACCTGCAGGTTATAGAACGATTATTACTTATTGTCCCGCATGTATCTTTCTACAAGTCTAGCCTACTTCCGCGTGTTAATCAAAATTTTCGATTGAAGTCTAGATTGAAAATTAATTAAACGCTGTATTTAAGCAGCTAGACGATCTAAAAATAGATTTATACACTGTTGAAAACTGCGAGTTGCATATGGAACCTTTTAAAGTGAAACTTTTTAGCAAAAGCGGCACCACCTTGAGGGGGCCATTTAGTTCTCGATAGCACCCTAATGGCTCCTTTAAGGGTACCATTTGGTTCCCCATGGCATCATTATGGTTCCCTTAAAAATGCCATAGATAAAGCCAAATGGCACAGTTAAGGCGGTGCCATTCTTGCTAATACAACCTTTCACCATAAATGGTGCCACACGTAACCCACAGATTTAACAGTGGGTGCCTGAAATATTATCAAATTGATTTCATTAAAAAAATATAAAAAACATGCATTTAAGTTTACCAATAATCAGGTTTTCCACTGTATATTACCAATAATAATATACAGTGGTTTCTGGTGCAAATTTGTATGGATGTCATTTCTATAAAGACTTATCTCTCATGTCATCTTCAAAAGTAGTTTCCTTTGCTTAAACCTCGTGATAATATCTAACAAACAGCGAGAGTAATCATCTTCATCGACAGCTGTTGAAGGCTCAAGTATGAAATCACAAATAGAAACAACTTCATCCATTCATGAGGCAAAGGTAGCAAAGGAAATAAACGGCATCCTTAAAAACGTACTAATGAACTAAATTAATGACAAATATTAACATGAAACATCTTTTCTATTCCACAATTGCACGCGATGATATTACTTTGAACGGCAAGATCAAGAGACAAGAAGTTCCGTCTGTTTTTTTTTTTTTTTTTGAACACCAATATTAACATTTAACGATAGATTGGGGGAGTGGATAGATTGATATTTTGGTGAAAGCCTTAAAAAGAAAATTATTTTGTGATAAAGCTTTATTTCGTCGAAATACATTGGTAATAAAAATAATGTAAATTATAGCACTCTTAAAAAAGGATAGATTTTTGATTTGACATAGGCGTCTGGAATTTCCAGATGTTCTCCTACCTGAGTGAAATGTTTGCAAGTTTTGGCTCTGATTATTTTCATGAAAATTATACTGTGAAAATTTTTGGCATACGATGCACAAAGGTAGTCCAATTGTAAAATGCCATACGTTGTTGATGCTTAAAAATATTACGTCCTTATTAATGTTTTTGGACATTTAACGATTAAACACTTAAAGACGCATAAACGATGAAACACATTATTTCGAATTGTTGAACACATGCTTTAGCTACAAATTTTGGGACTTATTTAAATTTTTATAAATAGCTAAGGAAGATATTTTTTGTTTCTTCTAAATGCGCTTCTGTAATTAATTTAGATTAGCTTACTTTCTTTGTAAAAAAGAGAAATCATTCTGAACAAAAATTATTGCTTAGAATGAAAAAATCTTTTAACCTTTAATTTGCAATGATGGATATTTCCTTCGTTAAAAAAAAAATTAAAAAATAAAAACTTTAAAAGATGACGTATTTTGACAAAACAATATTTTACTGATTCAGTTCCATTCTATGAACGTAATGTAATGCTTTATTAAAATAAAAGCATTTAGCTTTAATTTTTACAAAGAAAAACTGACCCATTTCGTTTTTATTATTGTTACTAAATGAAGGGAAAATATTTGGACGTGCGTTGTCTAACAATAACAAAAGCATTTTTCTACAATTGAAATACTTGTGAACAAACAATTTTGGAAAAAAAATCCTTCGACAGAAATTCTCATTGCCTGCAGAAACAAATTTTACTCTAAAAATAATCTAAGCTTTTTCCTGCAACTAATTTTCGTCAAGAATTAATGACTGAAATTCTCGTTGTCTGAAGAAACGCATTTTCTGTGAAAACGAATGCAAGCATTTTCTTGCAACTGAAATTCTCATCAAAGCAATAGTGACTGAAATTCTCATACTTCGATTTTAAAAAATACATTTTCTTCTTAAAACAATGTAAACTTTTTCCTGAATTTGAATTTCTCATCGACAAACAATAGTGACTGAAAATTTTAATAGTCTGTCAAAACAAAGTATTATTTAAAATTTATATAAACATTTCCCAGAAGCCAAAATTCTTTTCAACAAACAATAACGAGGGATAGTCTTATAGTCTGATGAAACAAATTTCTATTTGAAACAATGTAAGAATTCTACTGCAATTGAAATGTCCTTCAACAAAGAATAATTACTGAAATTTTCTGAATCTGACGAAACAATTTTTTTAACAAATAATGTAAGCACTTTTCTAAGTCTGAAATTCCATGCAACAAACAAAAATGACTGAAATTCTCAGTCAGAAGAAACAAACTTTCTTTCTGAAATAATGTATGCATATCTTGCAATTGAAATGCTCATCAGCAAACAATAATATAAAGAGGTTACTGCAGCTGGAAATCTTATAGTCTGATAAAACAAATGTTCTTTTAAAAATAATGTTATTATTTTATTACAACTGAAATTCTTATAGTCTGATGAAACAAAGTTTCAACGAAAACAATGTATGAATTTTCCTGCAATTTTCGTCAACAAGCAAAGAATTTTTTGTCAATTGAAGTTGTCATAGCCAAATAGTCTTGAAACAAGTTTTCTTTTTTAAATAACGCAAGCATTAAACTGCTACTGAAATTTTCGTCAGCAAACAAATAATGTCTGAAACTCTCTCTGCTAAAACAAATTTCCTTTTTAAAATTACGCAAGCCAAGCATTACCCCAGCAACTGAAATTCTAAACAACACAAAAATATTCCCTACAACTGAAATTCTCATAGTCAGCCGAAACAATTTTTCTTTTTATGAAAGCGAAACTAAAACAGCATCCTTCGCGGAGTCCTGTCGCATCCCGAGAGCCTGCCTCCCTTATCAGCGGCAGGGCGTGGGAAAAGCGCGATGCTTATCCTGTGCCCTCCGGAATTTGCGGGCGCACGTGCCGCTGCTGTTTGCTCGGCGGAAAAGCCACGCGTTCTCCGCGCCAAAAGTCAAGCGGGCCTCGGGGCTCAACGGCCTCCGGCGCTGCAAGCTGAAAGCCCGAGCCATTTAGGAAAAATGCCCTCCCTCTCTTATTAGGTCAGGATGATCATTAGTTGGTAAAATGCATAAAAACTGCGAAATATGCGACAAAAACGTTTGCGTGTTTTCAGAGAAATTTTTTTTTTCTTTTTTTTTTGTTTAAGGCAATCTGGTTCATTAATGATGCAGTATTGTTTATTTCGTAATAAATAATTCTGGTATTTTGCATTTATTACGTAATTTAATATTGCGTTCTTAGTTTTAGGTTGAGATGAGTTAGATTTTTTTTTTTTTTTTTTTTTTTTTTTTTTTTTTTTTGAGGAAACGAGAGAAGAGAAAAATAGTGCAACATTTGTATCTAAGAAATAAATACTTCGAAATTTTTAAGTTCAACGGTTTTTGTTTACAAATAAGTTATGTTTACACTTGTACGTTTCAGCCACTTTTATGTTATAGCGCAAATCTCGAAACAATAATATGCATGCAAACTGTAAGATATGCTACACAAACATTTAAGCGTTTTCATAAAAATGTGCTTTTTTATGGCAATTTGGCTCATTAATAATGCAGCATAGTTCATTTCGCAATAAATAATTCTTGTATTTTGTATTTATTACGATATTGCGTTCTTAGTTCTAGGTTAGAGACGAGTTAGATTTTCTTTTTTTTTTTGACGAAAAGAAAGAGGAGAGTAAAAGATCTGCGTCACACTTTTATCTCAAGGCCTAAATCTCTCAAAATTTTGAATTTTGATATTCTTTGTTCACACATACAATTTCACTTGTACGTTTCAGTCACTTTTATGTTATAACGATAGTCTCAAAACAATATTATGCATGCAAACTGGCAGGATATGCTACAAAAAAGTTTGCTTTTTTCATAGAAAAATGTATTTTATGTAGCAGAATTGTTTATTTTGTAATAAAAATTTGCATTTATTACCTTATTTAATATTGCGTTCTCAGTTTTAGATTAGAGTCGCGTGAAAATTTGTTTCCTCTTTTTTATTTTTATATTTGATGAAACGACATAGGAGAGGAACATTTTTATCTTCAAAGCGTAAATGTCTCAAAAATTTGCTTTCACTTATTTTTTAGCATTAAAATTGTTTGATATCCCTTGCTGTTTTAGAATACATTTGATTGTTCTATTTTGACTTCAAAAAACAATGAAAAATACTTTTAACGTGTTTCTACTTTCCTCCTCAGGGTAAAAAATTGGAATTTGATGGGTTTTGTTCGCACATGCTATTTTACTTATACGTTTCAGTCACGCATGCGCCAATGCAATAATTGAACTGTCATTATGCAAAAATATATATATTTGTATTGGATACTTAAAAAAAAGATTAAGACAAAATTAGATAAGAGGGAAAATTTGACTCTTTCTCATGAAGATTTGAATGGAATACATGCTTATATTTTTTTCATTTGTTTCTACAATTTTAGAAGAAATAAAACCCGTAATGTTTTTTACAATGTAAATAAAACCTAATATTACACTATAAATGTTGAAAAAAAAACTGCTTTTTTAACTACAGTAATACATTTTTTTTAATTACCAACTAATAATGAGTAATACAATGTGTTTAGTCGCTTGAAGTAAATGTCTTAACAAATAATTTTTTTCACAATTCTCGTGTATTTTCCACTAACATTTAAGCCATGTTTTATAAGTAAAAGGATTGGGTATTCCATTTTAAGTACTTAATGAAATATATTAGTTATTTCTGTCATTTTATCGGTAGATAGTTAAATTAGACTTGATGATTTATTGTAACATTTCTCACAATGCTGAATAAGTATTCCATTACTATTATTATTAAAATTTCATAATAGCTTTTGTTACTTTATCTAAAAGAATAAATTATTCAGCACGAAATTAATTACCATTTGTATAATGTTCAAATTTGCATATGAGAGGTTCAATTTCGCAAAATTGTTTTGTGGGAGCACCATGTGAGAGAAGCACTGGAAATCATGAATTAATAGTATGTGTCGAAATTTCCAAGAAAGAAAAAAAAATCGATTTATTTTTCATTTTAATTAAACTTACATTTTTAAATCTGTTGAATATGTTTTTATAATTAAAGTAAATTTGCTTTTTAAAATCAGAAGCAAAATAACTATAATGATCAAGCTGTCTTTTAAAGTGTGCACTTCAGAACAAAACCTTGAATTCAGACGTAAAGAAAGTAAATAGTAAGCAAATAAAACAAACATTTACTCGGAGATCTAAGTAATCGCGATATAGAGATAACGCAAAATTGCTTTTGCAGAACTATGCCACGCTTGTGTGAATTGGCAAATTGACCGCTTTTCTCTTTGTAATAATTTATAATCTACTTTTCTGCACTTTAACTATGTTTCAATGTAATTTTAAGAAACAACACTGCACAAATATTCCAAAATGGGTTCCTACTAAAACAAAACTTGTTTCTTAAAAAGAAAAACTAGCCTGAGCAAGTTTCAATCTGTTAGACAATAGAATGACTTCGACGTTTACGATCACGTTTATGACTGCTTAAGCCAGTGTCGTAAACAATAAACTGCGTACTTGGCAGCTTGTTTAACTCTCTAAACGTCATTGAATGCCATGTGGCACATAAAAATATATGAAAACAAAGATGAATACGAGTTCTTTGTAACTTTTTATACACATTCTACGAGTAAATTCATTCTAATATAATGAAAATATTTTTAGTGCTGCAAAACTCAAAATGCAATTAAATAATCAAGATTTTTTGTAATGAATATATATCTATATTTATCTTGTAGTTATTTTTTTCTATAGATTATGTATTTTGAAATTATACTTTACAAGATTGTCACATGTTTTTTTTTTTTTTTTTTTTTTGTTTCTGAAAACCACAACCGATAAACTTTTATTAAAATGTATAGAAAAGGTTTGCAGGAAGATATGAATCATATTTGCTGAAACGTTTTTGTGATTTCTGTTTTGTCTTGAAAGTAATACGTCAAGAGAATATATATATAAGTTCGTTTCTAGAAATGTTATCGATAAACCCATTATAGTATAACATAGAGCTTTTTTTAAAGATGTTCAGATCAATAACGCATATAACATTGAAACTGCTTAAATTTAGTCATTAAAATAATTGTTTAAAAGTAGGACAACAAAGCATAAGATACTGTTTACATTGCTATACCTTCAAGAGAATTAATAACTTCAGTATGTTATCAGTCATATTTTCTATCAAAGTTTTTGATATTTTGGATTTAAAAAAAAGAAGAAGAAAGAAGAAAAACTAGTCAGCTAATAAGCATGAAACAAAGGGATTGGCGAATAAACAAACATGTTTAAGAAGAAACAAAGAAACTAAATTACGAACATTTCTTTTAAAGAAGAGGAACCATGTTTAGGGTCACGAACCTTTAATATGTAAACAAATTATAAAATTTGTTTCAATCAATATTGCTAAGGGAATATCTAACCGTTTTAAGTCTTTGAGAAATACTTAATTTAGGGACTGAATACCAGAGGCCTTGAATAAACGAAAAATTAAATTGGTTTTTCTTTATCTTTTACATACTTATTGCTTATGTCTCTGAAACACGAAGCCATAAATTGAGAGAAAAGAAAAATTTGCGACCATGGTAGTTGTTGTTTTGGTTTCCATCAAGGTTTAATGTAGAAAATCAAACGTTTAGTGTTGCTGTTCTATACACTCGGAGACCGTGGATAAAGAAAAATTTGTTAAAATACTTTTTTATACATGGTATGAAAAAACTCTTAAAACGGCTGGTTTCATATGGCATCTTCTAAGTTGAAACGTCGTAGAACCAGTGGCATCCAACAAAGGGTAACGTTTGGGTCTCTATGGCACCCTTAAAGGTGCTATTTTGTTCTGTAAGACACCTATAGCACCTCTAAGGTTGCCATTTCGCTCGCTCTAACACCCTTAAGGGGTGTCACTGGTGATACAATATTGCCATATATCTAAAAGGTGCCATGTGCAACCCGCAGTTTTAACAGTGAATGTATGAACAATGTATTCATTAGAAACGTTTGCTAACGTCTGGGTCATTCCACGGAAAATCAAACATTTTGCTCTAATCGTGACATCTCTAGTTGTCATTTCAAAAGTGATATTCAAAACGTGTAATAAATAAATTTTTTTCTAAAACAGTCACATGTATGTATGTCAAAAAAGTATGTTTATTATATTTATTAAATATTACTTTTGAAATAAAATATAAATATAATGTGCAGAACAAAACATTTGATTTTTCGTGAAATGGCTAACTTTTTGTTTCTTCTTGAACGTAACACTTAAAAATAACTAAAAGGAACGTTTTTTTTTTTTTTTTAATTTGCCACAATAAATTTAGAAACTTCTTTTTTTTTTTTTTGCTAGAATTGAGAAGTCTGAAACCTAATAGTGTGTCCTGCACGACGTGACAAATAAAGACGCTTTTGAGGATTGAGATTAGGGGCCCTGCCCCCGCCCGAAAGAAATTTTACTATCTTCAAACATAAGGATTTTACTATCTTCAAATTTCAAACATAAATTTGGGAAGCTCACAATATTTGGATTGGGCCCCTCCCGAAATGAATTTCTAGAAAATGCTCCTGGTGACAGGTCTACTTCATTTAAAAAACAACAAACAAAACGATATTGTTAAAAAAAGGTTTTTGTTTAACAAAACACACAAGTAAGATACTTTAACTAGGTCAGTAAATTTTTATCTGTTAACCCTAAATCTCTTGTATAAGGATAAAATGTTAATAAAAATTTAGTATAATCGTCCCACACGTGACAGTGGGATTACCCATCTTTTTACTATGCATAGTTCAAACAGTGACTGTATTAGAAAATTTTGCTAACATCTTTTTTTTTTTTTTTTTTTTAAATACTGTGTGCAAACGATGAATGTGTCAATTCAATTAAAGGCTTTTTTACCGTTATTATTTACATCTATGAAGTGCCATGAATGTGACTACAATATTCATTCATGCACTGTTCAAATGTAAAATTTCAACAGATCTAAAAACATAGGGCAAAATTTAAATCAATCATTCATAAAGTAATAAATGTCATCGTCCGTGTGCATAGGAGCTCTACAGTCTGCACAACTTATTTTTAAGTGTAAATAGCCTGGAAAATTAAAATTTTCGTCAAATTATAAAGAAGTGCAGGAGCTCAGCTCTTGTAAGATCCTATCAAAATTAAGACCTGAGTGTCACATTGAAGAACTCTATTAATGTTATTAATAGCTAAATATTATTTTGCTTGCCGCTGAAATCTTTGAAAGTATTACAGTGAAGCACCGCCTATACGTTTTTTTTTTATACATTTTTATCAAAAATACTTTTTTTTTTAAATTAGTCCCTGCAGAGTCCTAAGGTACTATATGTTTTTTTTTTTTTCATTTATATGCTTTTTTCATACCGTCCCTTCAAAAACATACAAACGGTGCGCTTCACTGTATATGTTTTCCAGCTTCTCTTTAACACATAAATTAATTCCGTTTTGCAGGATTCAATTCGAAATTAACCCCCTTTTGTCGGATTAATTCCATTTAACAGTTTAGTATGCAAGAGGAAAGATAACTATGTTAGATAACCCAAAAGACGGTGACAGCAGAAGTTTAATTTTTAAAAGTGGAGTTTTGACCATTCTTAGTTTCTACCACTCTTAGTTTATTTGGTCTATTGCAGCATATAATTAGTAAAGAATGGGAGGGGGGGGGGCATTTTTTTGTATTATAAATCAAAGAAACTTAAAGTATTCACAGACCCTAATTCCATACTTTAAATCTTACCGAACAGTAGTGTTTTGGTTATGTTTTCATTTTTGAAAATCTATATAGCCTCTTCTTTTTTTTTTGCCCATATTGTAAAAACTATTCTCTAATTATTGTTATCCATTTACTATCCACGAGCATTTGTGGAAGCGCGCATTTCCGAATTTATGATCCTGTATATTTATACAAAATCTGTTTCCTGGTACCTAAATTTTACTGACCGCAATTTACTCCCTAAGTTAGGTTAAACATATTTTTTAAAGTTCGACAGTTAAAATTATTTTTTTGCATTTTTGAAATAAAATAAAAGAAAATAAAAAATATTATTGCGTAAAAAATAGAACACGATTTCATATTACTATTTTTAAAACTAACTATTAATAGAATCTAATTTGCAACTGCTAGAAGCAGCCGCAGATTAAGAAATGACAGGTTCAAATTGCATTTTATTCAATTGAAATAATTTATGATTGATAAGAAGGATTAAACTTTTTAGCTGGAAAATAAACGGACGTTGAGTTTTGATTTCACCCCTAATATTTTTCGAGAAGAAGTTCTAATAGTTTCAATCAACCAATTCATAGCTAAGCAACAATTGATTCAAAATTATTTTTACCGTTGCTGAATTTTGTTTACATTATTATTATTATTTCATTAATGTAAATTATTGCAGTTTTCTCTTCTATTTTTATTTTTTATTGTGAATATATGAATTTCTTAGGCGTACTTCAGAAACACATTTTAAAGTTTTACATAATAAAGTTTTTAAAAGCGAAAATTCTAAATGAAAGCAACGCCTCGGTTTTTTTCACTGCCGCTGTTTCAAAATTGCAAGAAAATCAAAATTTGTCGATTACTTGAACGATTAATTTTTTAACGTTTAATTTATGTAAGGCTATAATTATTTATAATAGTTTGTAAAGCGTTCATATTTGTCCTTAGAAATGAAAAAATCAAGTAACATCAGAAAATGAAAAATAGAAAATACATTCCTTATACTACCTCTTAATGTATTGTAAACACAATCCCCCCCCCTTTTTTTTAAAAAAGTAACGCGAAATATTACATAACTTCAGTGCAAAAAATCTTACTTATTATTTTTTTGGCTATTAATATTCACATCTAATATGTAACAAGAACGACTCAAATAGAAAAGAAGAGTCAGCAATAGATCAATTAAAAAAAAAAAAAAAAAAATCTAAGTCTAATCCCAAAAACCGCTTTATTTGTATTAATAACAAATTAATCCTTTTACACAACCAAATAAATTTAGAAATATTATCAACAATGTTTCCCCCCCCCCCCCTTGTTTATAGAATGTTATTTAACATGTGAAAAAGTATAAAAAAGTTATAACACTTGTTTTTAGAGACAAAAGTTGGTAATTGCATGTTTTTCAAAGAAAATGCGTTTTTATGAACATTCATTTGTTTTACTGTGAAAGTTCCGAATTTTTAACTGCATTATAGCCATGGGAGAAAAATGACATTCCATAGATTTTAAGTAACTATAGACTATGAGCGTCAACACAAATATAATATTAGTGAAATGTTGGAATAACGGTACTATATCCAAACTAATTTGAATACATAATGACATCAACTATGGTCTTGTCTGCTTGTTATTACCGACTAGCTATCATTGAAAAAATGAAAAGTAAATATTTGTATTTAGAAGTATAAGTTGGATTGTATATTTTAAGAAGCATTTTTTATGAGCTTTTTTGACTACTTTATGCTATTGTGAAATCCCGAATGTTGTACTAGAATTTCGTCATTGGTGAGAAATGGCATGCTATAGATTTTTAGTAACTATAAAATAAACATAAACAGCACAAACAACATTCAAATACGGGTATGTGGACTAGGTAAATATTTTGAAACCCGCCGGAATTTTTACTGCATTTTAGTCATGAGAGAATTGACAGACTATCGGATTTACAAAACTATAGAATAAACATTGACGTTGTAAAACTGTAATATTAAACACAAAACAGTAACATTGAAAGTTACGAATAATGATATTTCAGCAGAATAAGGAAATGCAACTGATGTAAACAAATATTTCACATGAAAATTAAACCTAACCAAAACATAGCATAAGATATATGTTAAGCTTTTTACCAAGGTTTAAATTGCAGCCTCACTAACTCAAAAAAAAAGGGGTGGGGGGGTGAGGGAGGAATGGTAAAATACAAAAAAATATGGAGGGGGAAATGCTTTTGCTGTGAGCATTAAGTAGCCACCATTTGATAAATTATATAATATTGTTTTGCTTCATAAAACCTATAATTTCATGTTCAGAACATAGTGTCTTTAAGAAAACAGTGTAAGGAATGAAAAATTGTGTTAAAAAACATTGACACTTACAATGTAACGCAAAATTCAGAAAAAAATTAATAATAATGTATTACATGGAAATGTCATTTATTATTAAAATTTCAGTGTTACTTTTTTTAAACAATCATTTTTTTTAATATTTAGTATCTAATTTAGGAGATTTTAACTGAAATGGGTCGAAATTTCTTTAGAATAAACTGATAAATAAAACATTATTTTTTAATCGCCTTTCAGAAAAGGCTTCATATAACGGTGAGAATATTTTCTAAAATCAGGGATATTTAAAATCTATAGTCCTTAAAAATATTGTGTTCCAAGATTGCCAAAATTGGCTTATTAAACACAGGCTTATTACAGTTTGCCATCTTTTGACATGAATTCCAAAACAATCTTAAAATGATAGAATAGTTTCATAATTCAGTTATAACAAATTGCTCATTTTAAAATCTGAGATTTAAAGAAAACTCGGATTAAAATTTAATACTTAATTGGTTTCAGCATTTATTTCATTGCTTTAAAGGAAGTATTTTCTATGTAATTGAGTTGGCAAGTTCTTATTTGACCCGTAAATAAATATTATTACATCAAAGTCCTAAAATGTAAATAAATTCTGATTAGTTGTAATTAAGTGTTGTGTATATGACATGAAGAATAAAAATGGGATCGAAGATGGGTCCTTGAGGAAAGCCGAGTTGGTTTGAAAGGATTATCATATATGAGTTAACAAGGAGGATTCGTAAAGGAATCACGTAACATTGGGCTTTTAAAACGAAATTAGTGAAGCAGGGCAGAGGATGAAGGGATTTATTTATAAAAAAGGATAAGTTTATTTATTTACAAAAATTGTGTTTCGATAAATGTTTGCACTGTTTATGTATTAAAAAAAAAATAATATTGTGACAACTGGATAGAAGCAACGAAGTGCTATGCACGACATGAAGACGAACAATGGCACCAAGTTTGGGTCCTTGAGGAAGGCCAAGTTTATTTGAAAGGATAAATCTAAGTTGAGTTGATAAAGGAGGATGCATTGAGAGTGAGGTTTTGAAACAAAATTAGTAAAGCACAGCAGGTGGTGATGGGTTTATTTATAAATAAATGCGTTTTCTTTTCTAATTTCTTTTTTTTTTAATTTGTTTTAATATTGAAAAAAAAAAAATAGTGACAACTGGCTAGTCACATTGAAGTGTTATGTATAACATGAAGGCGAACAGTGTTACTGAAGACGGATCCTTGAGTAAGACAGAGTTTACTTAAAAAGGAATTATGTGATGAGTTAATAAAAGTAGATTTATGAAGGCGCCATGTAGGAGAGGGCTTTTAAAATAAATTATTGATGTCAGGATAGGTGATGACTGACTGTTTTATTGTTTATTTACAGTTAAAAACTAAATAAATAGAGTGACAGTCGCAACGTATGTAGTGCTATGTATGACATGTAGTCGAACAATGATACCAAAGCTGGGTCCTTGAGGAAGGCCGAGTTTATTTGAAAGGATAATCTTAGATGAGTTAACAAAAGAGGATTTATGAAGGAAGTGGGCTTTTTAAAACGAAATTAGCGGAGCAGGGTGGGGGGTGAGGTGGGTTTAGCATCCGTCACTGGCTAATCGGCTTTATTACGCGGTCGGAATGTGCAGTGGAAGGTAGGAAGAAAGAAAGAGGCGGCTTACCCGGATATCCGACCGTGGGGTGGAGGAGGTCTACCCCGGGCGAGGGTAGGCCGATGCCGTTGACAGAGTAGGGACTCGACTTGAGGTAGGCCATGCCTGCGGCGGGCGCACTCTGTCCGGCCGAGAAGGGAGCGCACGACGAGCCGGACGGTTGGAAGGCGGCCACCGAGGTCGGCGGACTCCCGCACAGCTGGTGCCCTGACCGGTACGAGAGGAAGCCGGTGAGC
The DNA here is from genome assembly GCF_026930045.1 of Uloborus diversus. NCBI lineage: Eukaryota > Metazoa > Arthropoda > Arachnida > Araneae > Uloboridae > Uloborus > Uloborus diversus. The sequence goes on along the minus strand of NC_072733.1, from coordinate 24,742,662 downwards.
GCGGGGCCGAAGTTGTCCCCGCTGCCCCCCCGGCTTGGCACGTCCTTCGAAGTTCGGCCACAGCTTTACGGCCAGCGTGAGTGACGGGAGGAGAGAGGCAAAGAGACCTGAGCCCGGGCGCTGGGAGCCACGTTTGTGCCGCGGCCGCCTAAGCCCGACGCCGGCCGCTCGAACAGGACACGCCTACCACGCCAATCGAAGACGCAGGAACGCCCCCCGCCAGCGCGCAACTACCAATCGGGGACACACGCTCGCTCTCTCTCTCGTTGACGAGGCACGACTTCAAACTTTCTTCCTTCTCGTGCAGATGCTTTTGATTTGAAATGGCATTTTTGGTTCTGCGACCGTACTCAGTGACGCAACCTTACCTCCCCCTAATGGGTCCCTGACAATTTAAATTTTTTAAAATTCAATATATCGGTACTTCTATTATTTCAGATTGAAAAAGAAATGGAAACTGAAACAATTTCGCCGATTGTTTTTTGATTTGAAATGCTATTTTTGGTTGGATGTTGACTTCGGTCGTACTAAATGACGCAACCTAAATTGCATTTTTTAATTCATTATATTAGCACTCCTATTACTTCAGTTGATTGAAAAGAAATGAAAAACGTAAATCTGAAACAATTGCTTTCTGATTCGCAATGGCACCGTATGCAATAACGAAATCCCCCCCCCCCTCCCCTCAATGGGTCACTGACAATTTTTGAAATGATTATATCGGTGCTAATATTATTTCAGTTGATTGTAAAATTGGAAAAATTTCGCCGATTGCCTTTTGATTTAAAATGTCATTTTTTGTTCTGTGACTGTACTCAATGACGTAATCTCCTCCTAATGGATCTATAAAATTAAAATTTTTAAATTTCTCATATCCTTGCTCCTATTCTTTTAGTTAATAATTAGATTAAAAAATCTTTTATGGCATTTTTGGTTCTGTGACCTTATTCAATAATGCAACCTCCTCCCTCTAACTGATCCATGGCAATTTAAATTTTTAAATTCATTATATCATTACTTTCATTAATTCAGTCGATTGAAAAAAAAAGAATATAACTCCGGAACAATTTCCATTTGATTTGCTATGGCATTTTTCGTTTAGTGACCATACTCAATGATGCAACCTTCCCCTTCATGGTTCCACGACAGTTATAATTTTTTAATTCATGAAATTAGTAGTCTTATTATTTCTGATTGAAAAAAAAAAGTGGAAACCCGAAACAATTCCATTAATTGTCATTTTTCACTTCAACTTGAATAAATGACGCAACCTAAATTATTCTTTTAAATTCCTTATTCCAGTGCTCCTATTAATCCAATATTAGATTGGAAAAAAAATGTAAAGTAAAATTTCAAAACAGTTGTGCTGATTGCCATTTGATTTGAAATGGCATTTTTGGTTTTGTGACGATACTTAATGACGTACCCTCCCTCCAGTGGATCCCTGATAACTTTAATGTATGATATGTCCTGTTACCAATTGTCATTTTTGGTTCGATTTTAGCTTCGACTCTACCAAATTATGCAACCTAAATAAAAAAATTTCAATTCATTGTAGCAGTGCTCCTATCATTTCAGTTGTATGTTTAAAAAAAGGGGGGGGGGCATAAATTCAAAGCAATTGGGTAGATCGTCTTTTGATTTAAAATGGAAGTTTTGGTTTTGTGACCGTACTCGATGACGTAAATTTCCCCTAATGTATTCCGCTATTTTAGGTTTTCAAACACAATTGCTTCAGTCAATCAGATTCGGAAACATGAATATCTGCCTTTTGATTGCATTCATTTTTGGCTATCATACTTAAACTTCGATCATGCTAAATGTCTGTACCTCCCATAATGTGTACCTCATAACATAATTTTTAAATCGATTTTATCAGTACTCCTTTTATTTTGGTTGAATATTGGATTGAAAAAAACTTGAAAATCCCACACAATTGCTCCGGAAGCAGAGGTGCAGTGAAGAGGAGGGGGGGGGGTAAGAACACCTTTCAGAACCTTTAGCTGTAACATTAATGCCAATCCTAATACAGTAGTTAAGACACATAAAGGCTGTTTTCATCAAAAAAAAAAAAAAACCTCCAGATGGTGATTTCAGCTGCGCTAGTGATTTGAAGCATCATTTTTTTGTTCTAAATTTCGAATTTCAAACTACTAAATAACGCAGGCTAACTTCTTATTCTTAATTTTATCTTCTTGATGTTCTTAAAGGTCATAATAATTCTTTAATTTATCATCAAAACTATGCTAGTATTATTTCAGTCGAATACTAGATTGAAAGAAAGTGAAAAGCATAAATCCGAAACAATTGCACCTATGAGATAAAAATTCATTGAAAATTTATTTTTTGCAACCGGTTTAGACTTATTTTCCAGACATTAGTCTTTCACAAATCATCATGAATTGTTCATCAAAAGATTTTTTTTTTCTTTCTTTCTTTCTTTCTTTTTTTTTTTTTTTTTTTTTTTTGTAGTCTTTCAAATCATGAAAAAAAAAAAAAAAAAAAAACAATATTTTATTTTTCTAAATTTCCACAGTCGACAAACCGGAGAACCGGAGAGTATAATTCCATGAAAAAATACTTTTTTCTCATTTTGAAGGGGAAAAAAAATATGCTCAGCTTAAATTTCAAAAATTTCCACTTCTTTCATAATAACTTGCAGAAACTCTTATTTCTCTCTTTGGCTTCTTTATTCATTGTTTCCTTCTCATAAACCTTAATGGAAAATTTGGTGTTATGTTGAATCAAAAAATGAATGAATTGCTAGCTACAAAAGATGGTATTAAATTTTACTATAAGTTAAGTGCAGAAAGTTAGGCCACTCGAAAGTTGATGGCCTAGTAGCTCGCTCGTTTATGATTCCAAATTTTACAAATTCATCACATGATACATAAAAATCAAGTAACAATGATTCCGACTGAAAATTTAGGTTTCAATTATATGTTTTTCAGCAGTTTTAAGGAAGAAAACCAATTTGGTCTTATTGGGAACACTTGTCCCCAATAAGCGCAACTCATGATCAAACTAAAAGATGAAAAATTCTTTATTTTCAATATAAAAACATATTAAACAACACCTGATAAACTCAAAAACATTATAACAAATAATTTTCTTACTTCAATGAAAAGGAGAAAGATCAATTGTCACATTCGGGGCTCAAATAAGTCCTTATTTTCTGCCTTTTGGTCACTTCTGCGCACAGTTCGTGCACATATCTGCGCACAGGATCATATATACTCTACCCAATCCTTCTGTGTCTTAATAAGAACACCGAAACAACAATTAACAACTTTTTTTATGCAAGTAAACTGCAGTGCGAACCAATAACAAACTTCTTGTTAATAACCTTTTATCATCGGTTAGACTTCCTGATGATGATAAAATCACGATCTAGTGGATCGTTGCTGTACACACCAAAAAATGGGGGCCTTATTCGTCTACATGGCTTTACTTGGAGCACTCACCTTACTTTTGTGCTTAAACACAAGTGTTGAACTAAAATATCTTAAAATGAAGTACCATTACTTTTCATTAACAAACTGGCACCATTTTTTGGTGCAAAATACCGCCTTTTTTTAATGTGCTAATTTAATGCGTGAATTAGATGAGGCATAAATTATATCTTAAATTATGTTTTCAGTATTGCCTCTTATCACAATTGCAGCCAGAACTGGAGGGGGGGGGGGGGTCATATGACTCTGAACTTTTGTATTAGGGTTGGCAATAGGTTGACCCTCTCACTGCGCCACTATTTTTTTTTTTTCGAAAATACTGTAAAAACCCTGTAATGCATACGCAAAAAAGCGATTATTTGTGAACCATACATCTCTTTGCATTTTACTGATTTTTTCTTCCTTTTATTTTATTTCATTTAAAAAATATTTTTCTGAGAGAAAACAAATTTGTTTGTTTCTAATTGATTATTCAATTAGTTATTTAATTTTTTAGAAATATCTTTTGGATTCGATAATCTATTTACAGGAAATTCTTTTAGTATTTAACTTAAAAAATTTTGATACGGTAATTATGCATGATTATTTTAAATCACATCTCACTTAAGAATTTTTTATACCGGTAAAATTTAAACGAATTCAAAAAAAAAAAAAAGTTTTTTTATTTTCATTTCGTCTCCCTTAACATGGATTTTTTTTTTTGGATTGCAAATTTTTTTTCAACAAAACTATTTATTCAATATTACAATAGACACATTTCTTGCTGCATAGATTTTTTTTTTTTTTTTTGACGATTGCATCATGCATTATGGTATACTTTTTTAAACATTGCGATTCAGAGTGAAATGTTTGAAGAGATAAACCGAAATTTATCTAAACTGATAAGTTTTAGAAGCACGGACTAGCCATCTGTCTGGAAAATTGAAAATTTTCAGAAAAAAATCAAATTGCATTTTTGTTTCATTCATTTATTTTTTTTATTGACTGTGTTTTGACTCCACGATATGGCTGGAGAAAATTTTCTAAATCGCGAGTTCCTGTCTTTTTTTTAAGTTTAAACTGCGGTTTCATTATAACAGAATTCACAATGGACGACTTTTACTTACTGCACATTGTCACATTGATCAGCACGTAGTTTTTGCCTCAGGGAAATTTTGCTACTGTTGAATGTTTCTTGTACCTGTACCACAGACACCTTCTCTGCTAAACTAGCAAATAAATCTATCCAGAAACCGATCATACCATTAGAATATTCACATAATACCACTACCAGTTAGAGTATAACTTTGAACCACTTGAGATGTGGGATGCAAAATAAATTATTTTAATATAGGGTAACGGCACCAGTTACAGACATGCTTAAGACCAGGTTAACTCAATTTTCTGAGCCTTTTAATGTATTTAGACTTTAAAACTATTTTTCTCTCATGCAACTACATCTCATCTACACTGTTAAAAATTCAGAAAGATTTTCTGGTAATTGTTACTGTAAAATTGCATCGCCGACGCATCGCTGATTTTTCCGGTAATTTATACCGGAGAAATAAGCGATCCCAGCGCCAACTGGTTGCTGTGGCCTACCGAGGAAACCGTAAAATTTTACAGTAACATTTGATTTTTACGGTAATAGTTACTGGCAACATGGATGCCAGTAACAATTACCGTAAATTTTCCGGAAAATTTTTAACAGTGTAACGTTTGGCTGCTTCTGGATCCTCTGAATTAGTTAATCCAATTCGTATTTGCTCAATTTCGAAAAATGGTTCGACCCCCTAACAGACACCAACAATTCTGATGATACCTAGTAACAGATAGGATGAGGAAAGAATGCGGCTAATTTACAGAATTCCCCTTTTCTCTTCAAAATATTCAAAAGTTCTTTATTTTTAGATGTGAAACCTTATTAAATTCAAATGAACATGAAACACTGGCAATCATCGTGGTGGCTGCTCATAACTTTCCACCACTGCCTTGTCAATACAAACTAGCTCATAAAATTCACTTTGATAACACTGGTTGCACCGTATTCATGGGTCGCAGCATCATCAGTTTTACCCGCCTAAAAGTCTTATTACAGTGATCTCTCGCTTATACGCGACCTCTGTTATACGCATTTTTCACTTATGCGCGTTTTTCTCACGGCCCCGGCCAGCCATAAAGGAAAACAATGTTAACTCTTATTCATTTATACGCGAAACCTAAAATGCACCTTTCACTTATGCGCGATAAAATGTTTTCAAGTTTTAGTTGAATCGCGTATTTACGCTTTGCTTATCGGAAGATTTGTATCCTTCTTGTTCTGTTTCTTGGAATGCATCCACGCGCCTTCATTCCATTGTTCGGATTCTTCCAAGATCCCGTTCTTTATCGCACAAGTGCGCAATTTGGGGTGGAATTAGTCTTTTGATTGGCATCGAGAAGAGAGAATGGCTTATATACGAAAATTGACGTCACTAAAAAGTCGTTGTCAAGCGGTATGCATTAATGCAGGCTATCGAGGATCTTTTGCATCCTCGTAGCTCTGATCACGGGACAATTTTTAGGTTTTGAGGCATTCGCTTAAATGCTGTACACTGTACAGCGCATGAAAAATGATAAAACGCACAACAAATTTTACATTTTTATTAAATTACAATGCATAAACGGAAACTATGTGCGTATTTATTCATTAGCATTAATAATGTACTATTAGCATCACTATAACTGATATTAAATTATTACATTTAAGCTTATTTTTGGGGTTTTTACTTATGCGCGAATCTCAATTGTGCGCGAAAATTTCCTTGTCCCCTTTGGTCGCGTATAAGTGAGAGGTCACTGTATTTAAATCCAAACTAACGACTGTCTGTTACTGGTGCCGTTACCCTACGTAGTGCACTTTAATGCAGCAAAATAAAATTTATAAATGTTTTAAACGTCCCCCTTTGTAATTTACAACAGCTCAAGATTTCTATAACATAATAATGTTGTGCATAATGTTATAATGTTGGAAGAGCACTTTCAACAAGAGTATTCCACAAGTGATGGCATGTTTTGATGGGAAGCGGGGCTCGTGAAAATATGAGTTTGTGGCAAGGGAAACAAAAAGCGTGACATCACGCAGTTTTTATAAGAACATGTCCATGAAAAGTAGGGTGACATGTGACAAAAAGGAGAGAGGGGTATGGTGAAGTGTGACACTTTGCGACAAAAGGGGGGAGGGTCAAAAATGTTGAAAAAAAGTGTGACATCATTTATATGGACAGCCCCCAATTTAAACTTCCAAACAGTGAGTTTGGAATCATTAAATGGTGCAATTAGAGAGTACAATATTGCCGTTTTTTTTTTTTTTTTTGGAAAATAAAGAGAAGAAAACTTATTTTATAACTTTGCCGGAAGAGTGCAGCACAGATCCTATCAGTTTCTCTTTCTTTTTTTGTGCAATCACATTGCTTATTGTTCTCATTTGACTGTTTTGAATTCCTATGATTTTATTTTCCCACCGCCTCCCTCTGCAGCACCACTGTCGACCGGCCTCACGATGCTGCTTCTCTAGCGAAAACAGTTTCCAGGTTGCGTATATATCCTACACACACGCACGCACACACACACACACACATGCACGCAAACACAAACACACGCATACATATAAACACCTACACACTTATGCCCACACACTCATGCCTGCACACAGACACAAACACACACACCTACATACACATGCCCACACACTCATGCCTGCACACAGACACAAACACCTGCAGGGTGTGTGTGTGTGTGTGCATGCATACACACACACACACACACACACACACTCATACACTCATGCCTGGACACAAACACACACGCCTACATACACACACACTCGTGATTGCGAAAAACATAATTTGAATTCAAGAAGTTAAAATTCAAATTTATTTTATTTCATTTTATCTTTCTTTTAAAGTACTAAACCTTTTGAAGTGGCTCAAAGTTAACGATGAGGCTCGAAGTTGCCCTAAACGACTGTAATACAAAATATCGTTTAAAAAAATAATAAAAGGAGTTATAGATTTTATTCCTGTTACTTTCTATCAAAATCGTCGTCAATATAAAATTATTTATCAGAACAGCTGAAATTCATTAGTATCAGTTGCTGTAACAAACTTCAACACATTCATTAATAGCTGTTTAAAATTCTGCTTTAGTGCTGCTAGAATTTTCTGGATAAGGATTAAATAAACATCTGAAAAGCTAATCAAATATAATCCGATTCTAAAGATTTAACATCCCTACTTAGGTTGAGACAAAGGCTTATCTTCTTGATAATCCGGCTGAGCGGTGGTGAAAGCATCTTGAAGGCTGAATGGGATGTCAACACTGATATGTGATCTTCTCAAAAGTGGCGTAAATCTTGACTATAAAAAGAAACCTCTTAGTTTAAAAATTCCATCTTATAACCGCTGCTATCTCAGTACAAGTCTTTCCCTACTTCTACCTCCCATTTTTAGACAAATCGATGCCGCTTGTAGACGATGCACTGACCTTGTCAAACGTTTGGAGAAATTGAGCAAATTCTTCCGAAATGACTTTTCGTTTCTTGAGCTTACCTAATTTTATCAGATTATAAAAGAGCTCGATTTCCTCCTAAAGTTTGTCAACCTTTACCCACCAAAAACAATGGCCTGAATTGCGATTTCATTTATGCAATTTTTAATATTAAACGAGGGGGTTCAGTTCCCTACTCGCTTCGCTCACCAACCCTGAGAATTATCTTCACAGTAAAAAGTATTTCGATTGACAGTTTGCAACGGGTTCTGGATGCAAATATCGACTGTTGAAGGTAAAGGTACGGTTAAAAAATAACGGTTTTGAAAATGAAATGAGGCTACATCCAGCTAAATTCAATCAGAGAATTAAAAAAAATTGTAGAAAATTCGATGGTAGAATAAAAAGAAATTCTTGTAATTTCATCGATTAGTGATGAAAGGAGCTCCCTATAGCATCAGTATTTAGCAACGCTCATTGCTGGCAGTGGAAAGGGTGTGAGCTCAAGTCTGGATTGTACTTCGTTGCCCTGAGAACACAAATATGGTTTGAATCTTTTGAAAATGCAAAAGTAACTCCTCCTTGAGCAGCATGTTATTCTAATACGTTTATTGTCAATTAAAAGACCAGGAATAAGAGCACGGTGATGTAAAAGGCTTACCATTGTGCAGAAACAGTAAATGAGAAAATCAACGTTACAAAAGCAAAAAATACAACAATATTGCAGGCACGTGCTCTGAGTTACACGGAACCCCTTCATTGACGCATAAAGGTGTGAATTTCAAGCTGTAAACCCAGACACACGTGTCAGCAATATTTGTCTTCTATTTGTGCTTAAGTTTAATTTCCTCATTAAAAGTTAAGTAAATCTTACAAATAGCAATTTCTCTTAAGAGTTACTCTTCCTTTAAAGCGGAATAGTTAATAAAAAAAATAGTAAGTACAAAAGCACAAAATGCAAAAATATTGCAGGCATGTGCTCGGGATTACATGGAACCCCTTTGTCAATGGATAAAATTGTGAGCATCAGACAGTAAACCCTTAGAAACACGCATCTGCAATATTTTTGCGATTTGTGCTTGAATGTTAATTTCCTCGTTTAAAGTTAAGTATGTTTCTGAAGTAATCAATCTTTTTCTTCGTTTTTCTTTCTTTTTTTACTAGTATTCCTTAGTTATGGGCTCTATTTCAGGGGCGTGCACAGACATTTTTGAGGCCCGTCACAAATGAATTTTATTGCCCCTCCCCCATATTGTTTACCCCTGTATTTCACTCCTAAGTTTTAAAAATATTGGGCTCCCTTCAGGCTCGGGCCCGGGCGAACAGGTGTCCCATCTCTTCCCCTCCCCCTGTGTGCATCCCTGCTTTATTTACAAAAGCCCTCAATTCAAAAATATTGCAGGCACGTGCTCGGAGTTGCATGGAACTATTTTTTTTTCAACCCATTAAGTTGTGAGTTCGGTCTGTAAACCTAGAAACACGTGTCTGCAATAGTTTTGCAATATGCGCTAGAGCGTTGATTTTCGTACTTCAAGTTAAGTATGTCTTAGAAATAGCCACTCCTTTTCCGTCTGCTTCAATTCCATTCATTTCGATAATTACCTATTTTAAAAACTTGAAAAAAATATCTTGTCTCTGTATTTGTATCATGACAAGCTTGTGTTTATTCCATCAGTAGATTTACAAAGCTCTACTGAAGAGCCGTGTATTCTGAAAAGAAAAAAAAAAGGAAAAAAAAAGCCTTCTTAATTTCATCCACAACAAGGCAAAAGAGACTTCAAAATAAACCGTGTCGCAAAAGACGAATTGCTTGCCTTTCCTATTAGATTCTTTGAAAAATGGTTAGGCGGCAAGTTTGATCTAAAGAGATTTCCTTAAATTCGAAACTGATTGATGTATTTTAAGTGCGATTACAGCTCTGACTGTACAAAGACTGCCAGCATAAAACCAAAAGTACTTAAACGCATAAACATTTAGAAGAATTTATGCTTCTAATAAATCTCCACCATTTTTAATTTCCTAAGCGGATTTCATTAGTGGAGTCTCCAATTCTGTGGAAGCAATTACACTTCTCATTTTTCTTTTTTTTTTTCTGCATTTTCTTCTCTTGCTTTTGCCTGGTCTTTTTTTTTTTCCTTTTGCGAACCCAAATACTTTGTCGAAAATGAGGGTTCGAACGTCTAAAGCTACTTACGCAGCAAAATGGAAAGAAATCATCATTAATGGTAAAAAAACAATCGTCTCTTAGTTGCTGCTGATCAGTAAGGCTCTTAGCGTTCGAATGATACGCTATCGCGACTACTTAACTGTAATAATTCTTTTCAGGGCGACTGACGAATTTAGTATTCAGAAATCTGATAGGACGTTCTTTGGGCGCATTAATGGACTGAAGCCAGCTCTATTAAGTTGGAAACTTTGGGACGGGGGAAAAAATCGGAGAGAATTTTCACTGAAGATCAAAATTTATTAAAATTAAGCCAGAGCGACGGTGCTTTAAAGTGAGTGCTTTAAACCATTTAGTCAATGTGTGCGTTGGCTGTTATGATTTTCACAAATCAGTTTTGCTTTTCTCTAATATTGAACATTTGATATGTATATTTTTATGATGAAATATTATTATTAAGGTAATTATGCGATTTGGTAATCGCATATAATTAAGATAAAGTTACGAATAGCATTTAAAAATTTATAGCGTTTTAAAAAGAATAAAATCCACTATCAAAAGAAATTGCTTGAATCGATTTTAGAACATCGCACAGGAACACCCATTCGCATTAATTTATGAATATAAAATTAATTGAAATTGCATTATAGCACTAAGGTTATCAAAGTTCTAATGCTTTGAGTGTTTTTTAAACATTATAAATTGAAACATTATGTGATTTTTATGCATGTTTATTTGAGCTATAAATAAAATTTGTTTTAAAATAATAATTTATAACACCAAAAGTGCAAGTTTAAATGAATTTGATTGGTTTTAAGAGGTTTGGAGGAGGATTGGTTTTAAGAGTATTTTCACTTGAACAATTAGGAGAATTATACAAGCGTTTTTCTGGATAATATTGTGAATAAAATTTGTTTAAAATGCATGAAATCTAACAATATAATTCCCGGTTTGAATCGACATCGATTTGTTTTTAGAGTATTATTATATGAAAACTTTAGAGTCTCAATTTTCCAACTATTCAAGTACATAACACCGATAAATTTCTCGCTTAGAGTAGATGCAAAAAAAATCCTAAAAGAATTGCATCGCTACTACCCATGATTTTCGAGAAAATTGCGAAAGGAAAGTGTGACGTCATATCCGCTTACAAAAAAAAAGTCTGTAATAGAAACACGAACATCGGTATTTGCATATGTTTACATCCCAAAGTGTTCAAAATATCCATTGCTCGTACAGGGACGGGATGGCATTCAGTGGAATGACTCATTCCATTAGTTTTTTTTTTATTTTTTTCATGTACCGACTATGTCGTAATTCTTTTAGTTAAAATATGTTCCAGTAAATATTACTGCTTTAGAAATAATCTGCTTGATAATTATAAACTTGACTGATGAAAATCAAGTTGCTCTTTTGTTATTCTACTTGTTGGAATCGATTGAAGCTTTTTTTCATAATGCGGAAGGAAAGGTGAAATAAAATACATATTTACAAGACATTACATGGAACTCGTTCATGAAACTTATATACATGAAAGACAAAATTTGTATTGTAATTTCAAAAAAAATCTATTCCACATCACAGCATAATACTAGCTATCATAGGATGTAGGGAAAAGCTTGCAGGAATGGGACAGCTGTACTTATGCAGAAATAAAATGTGAAAAATTACTTCTAGCCTGTCCGGTAGATGTAGCAGATTAGAATCAAGTAAGAGTCTAAAACTGTTACATCTTACTGGACAAGCTAGAAATTTTCGCATTTTGTTTCGGCATAAATGCAACTCTCCCATTCCTCCCAACCTTTCCTATTATTTATAAGCATTATGATTATTTAAGGCGTTCAGAGCTAAGTAGATCAAGTCCATAAAATATACTTTGGAAATAATCAAGGTTAATGTTCATTATAACTTGAACTCTAAAAGTATTTAGAGAGTAATTTTATTTTTATTACGGGATAATTTTCTTTTCATTGTTGTAGTATTAAGACTTATATGTAGGCCATAATTTTATCGTTCAAAACAATGATTTTGGTAGGCGCTTGATTTTTGAATAAAAACTAACTATACATGATTTACTTTGATTCTGTAAGTATCGCAGTCCTGTAGTTAAAGCAGTGAATAACAATAACAGGGACTTCGTTCACTTCTTTTTGGAAAATGTACAACTAACCATTATTAACCCGCAGATATAATTTTTTAAATAATTTTTAACTTGATCCACTTTAACTCTGTGCACCTTATTTATTTTGAAATTAATGTCATACTAGCAGCAACATAAGAAACATACTTACCATATTCATCCATGTATTCCCACTCAAAAGTCAACATTAAAATTCCGCTGTCCTCTCTGTTTCAATCTGGAAAAACAATTCAATACCTTAACAACGGAAAATTCCTACGTACTTTCTATAGGGAAAAAAAGTGACAAATAAAACGGCCCTTGATATTTTATTGAAAAGGGTAGGAGGGAAAATTAAGCCCAAAAACAACCAACGTTACCTTCAACAGGAAATCAATTCACTGCTGCCAATAGTCTATAGCAAAATCGATTGTGGAAATAATGATCTTTATCTGGAAGCGGCTTTTCTTATCTATGTCAGCCATCGTTAGACCCCATAAGTTGTATTTCAAGGCTCAGAAGTTGGTAAAGGTTAGGTAAGAATATCAATCGACTGTCGACGTTCATCTTCATTTAGTAGTGCAATCCTTCCGTTAAATTTTTAAACATATGTATCTTATTTATAAATCTTCTTTTTTTTTTTTTTTTTTTTTTTTTTTTGCATTCTTGGTGTTAATTTACATGGGAGCTCACAGAAGCTGTTCCTGCACTTATTTTCAATTTTATGTAAATTCTTAACATTTTAGACGAAATTCAGGGTATTTACGCATTAAAAAAAACAAAAAAAAAAAAAACAGTTTTGATGACTTATAAGACTCCAACGCTTCTTTAGTTAGAAATTTAGGCCTGCTAGCATTTATAATTTTACTACTAAAAAGTAACATAGTAAAGTATGAAGCGCAACAGTTAGGTTGCAGATTGGGGATGTCAAACATTTATTAAAATTTATTTCTTACCAATATGAAATTAAAGAAATCGCGAACACTATCTTTACTTACTACTTAATTTTCAAATTAAGTAGTCATGAAAAGATGCATATTTATGTCGGTTGGGTGGCGTGGGGGTAAGGCGTTGTCATTCTGCGCCTTGGTCCCGGGTTCTGACCTTAGAACAGGAATGATAAACTGGAGGGAGTAAGCTTAGGAAGTGTTGGTGCAAAGATCTAAAGTCACGTGGTTCAACTTCGACGAATCTGAGACACGTTTTACGTGAAACGAGTGGAAGAAACCTGATTTATTCCAATACTTTACTTTCAAATATATCACGTGACTTGGGATCTTTGCTTCATTAATTGAAGGCTTCACTCTCTCCACCTTTTATTCTTTCTCAATAGTTCTGACCCGCGGATTTTTGAAGTCCAGAAAATCGTCAGAGCCCATGTCGTATGATTATGCGGAATGTAAAAGATCCCTTGAGTATTCGTTTGGCTTTGAATGTTCTCGGCGAAAATAAATCCTTAGTGCAGTTTCGCAAGTGCCTCCATCTGGTGGAAACTGGGCGTCAAAATTATCTGCGTCATTGACATCCACCCCTTAATGGAGGCACATGAAAGACAGGATGTTATATATTGGGGAGTCGCAGTAGGTCGGCAAAGGCGTCTAACGCATCTTTATTAGAAAGAAAGAAAAAAAAGATGCTCATTTATTCAAAGTTGTGTGAACGGGTGCAAAACAAGCTGGAGTAATTTACAGGTTAATATACACTGCCAAAATAGAAATGTTAATAACATTCACTGCACGCTCGATTGGTAACATACTTCACATCACAAAGTTTAAAATTTTAAAGTCCTAGACAATAGAAAACGAATTTTGAAACTATTATGCTGAAAAGAGAGCTTTTTAACTAGTTCAGAATTCCTCTTCACGAACTTTAGAGCTTTGTTTTTTAAACCAATTTTCCCGTAACAAAATCTTATTTACTTAATGCTAATAGTGACGCTTGCTGAACTATTTAATTCCATCCTTCCTGCACGATCATCAAAGCCGCCGTTGACACTGCAGATTATAAATATCCTTTGTGCAATCGCCATGGAGCATTTTTCTCGCACCTATTTTCAGGAAATACTTATGGATAATTTGTATAATAAATTGAAACATTTGCTCAACTGAGTAAAGTAGTTGTGCAAAAGTTAGACACGCACATGCAATCAAAAGTTCAGTCTTTCGATTTATACTTTTGTTTTTAACCCTTAAATGCATGATAAAATTTAAAAAATCTTCAAAATATGTTCTTTAGCCTTAAACTTCTGTTCAAATCATGAGAAAAATACTTTGATTTTTTAAAGTTAAATTAAAGTTTGTTTATGGTTGGCAACATCGAACTTTAACTAAAAAACAAGCAATTTACCTTAAATATCCCAAAACATTGAAAAAAAAATGTAAAAATGCTTTACGATTTAAGTAGAAGTAAAACTTTATTCGACAAAGAATCAAAAAAATTAGGCATTTTCTAGCGTACTGAACTTAAAAAAAAAAAAAAAAGCACCACGATGCATTTCAGGGTTCAACTTACATTTTAAGGGTTAAACAATGTTTAACCCTTAAAATGGTTAATCAATGTGTAAAGATTGAAGAAGTAAATGAATGAATAGTTACATATATCATCAAGCTTGGTTTTCACATTATTTTCTTCCCACTAAAGAAATTACAATGCCTAAAATGATCAACTTTTAAAGCATCCAAGAGCAAAAAAAAAAAAAAAAAGGGGGGGGGGAATATGACAGAAATAAAAAAATGGAGATGACGAATACAACCGGTAGAGTAAACTTTTTTCTGTTTTGAGGACAAGAGGAGGTACTCATAGAAAAACTTTTCAATGAAAGATAAACTATGGTTTGAACTTTGTACTCGTTTTATTCAAAACTTTAGAAAGTTCACTTACACCCCTTTACTTCTCACTGCCTCATTTGATGTCTTAAAGCTCATTTTAAAATGTTTCACCGTTTATGGAGAAACTACCTTGAAGCTCCTTCAACCATCAAAATTCGAAAAAAAAAAACCCTCATCGCTTGCTTTAAATTTGTTTGCGATGGTCAGACATAACTTGAAACTTGGTTGCAAAAACTTTGATGCTTCTGGAAATTTTTAGAAGTTTAATTTCATGTTATTTATTGTAGGAAATTGAGTAATGAAGGTTGTAAGAATTATTAATAGGAGATTCAGAGTATTCAGCACTTCTTAAATGTATTTTAAATATTTTGTAAGAGCACGAAACGTAACAAAAGAATATATCTTTACATTACATCAGAACAAGGAAATATCATTGACGTAAAAATGATATCACTTCAGAAGCGAAGCTTCGCTCTCCTCTAACATGAAATATTCTACTGCAGTGGTTCCTAACTTAGGTGCGATCACTCCCACGGGGGCGATTTGGCTCCTCAAGGGACGATGAATTCCTGAGGGGCGATAGGGACGATGAGCACTAGGAATATAAAATAATTTTGATAAAAAGCCAGCCAATATCAAAATTGAAAATGTACACCAAACCGATTGTTCAAACTTCAGATAAGGACTTACGAAGGAAAAAAAAAAAGAGAGAGAAATGAAAGTTCAGAAGACCTCGATTGAAGTTCAAAGAAATATTTCATCATTAATCGTCAAGTAAATAAATTTTCAAATTTTCTTTTTTTTTCTTAATTTTAAGTTGCGGTGCTTTTACTTCCAACAGCTCCAATTTAAAAAACAAAATTATATTTTAAAAAAAGGTTGCTTCTGATTTTGAAAAGTATGTCAACGATCTTAACTAAAGTATTTCATTTAATATATCTATTAGTTCGTTTCGGAAAAGAAAGAGAAGAAAAAAAGACGTAAAAAGGTAGCTTTATTTATTCTTCATTTTGAGAGAAATTGGATAATATTCTTTTATATTATATACATTTTACTTCAAATTAAAGTTGGGCATATTTTACTTTCAATAATATCGATGTTCACTATCTCCAACTCATGGTTTTTACATAAAAGAAAAAGGGAGCGATAAGTGTCATTCAACCTCTAAAGGGAGGCAATGGGCTCAAAATGGTTGGGAGCCACTGTTTTATTACATTCAGTCGATAAAAAATCGTTTCTTAAAATAACGTCACTTTTGGATCAGCAAAGATGTCACACCATTGGAGTTTGCCCACTGCAAATTTCGCCAAAGGAAAATCCCGTATTTATAACTTTGAAACTTGCAGACCGAGTTTAGATGGGATTAAGGGACAAATTCAGGAACCCTGCATTAGCGAAATACATTTTAAATTTTCAATAAGGGACCTAAATCTAGCAAAAAAATCTATAATTATACGGGATCAGAGTAAGAACATTTCCCTAATGTATAAATGACCTCACTTCATCAGCGTTGCTTCACTTTTCTCAATTTTGCAATATTCTGTTGCTTCTGTCAATAAAAAATCGCTTCCGAAATAACGTCAATTTGGAGTGAGAATGACGTCAAACCACAGGAGTTTGCACACTGCAAGTTTCCCCAAAGAATGATCCCTCAGTTTAAAAAGAGACTGTTAGATTGAAATATAGCTAATTAATAAGCCATGAGAATGAAAGTAATGCCATATCTAGACAGCATCTTCAAGTTTTATGAATAATTTAATTTTTAGGTATTTAAATCATCTGGGTTAGACATGGGCATCCATATGCAAAATTTTAAGGGGCTCAGATATTTTCCCCATCAAAACCGATTTCAGTACAGATTAGAGTTATTGAAACTTGACATTTTCAATAACTTATTCATGAATGACTGAAAAACTATTTTTACATTTTTGCAAAGAAAAAAGTACTAAAAGCAAGGAAGTTCTAATTTCTAGGGGGGGGGGGGTGAGCCTCCACTTGCCCACAAAAAATCTCACCCACAACAAATTCAGATTTCTTGAAAATAAGAAAAATTTACTCAACGTTTTTCGCTTGTTGTCGATTGTCAACGTAGAATGCCTCTTACCCACAGACTATTAATTTTTATTTTTTATGAGGATAAATTTATCTCAAGCCCTTAAGGGACATCATATTAATCAGTACTTAAATCATCTGATTCTGAACAAATTACAGATTATGCTTTAACAAGGGTTAATGCTTTGTATAGTAACAAGAATGATAAGATAAATGGAAACACGTTGACCATGAAGATTGCAAATCATGTGATAACACAAACTGTCCATGATATCTACGGTTTATAGGTAAATCTACAAGATAAAAATTCGCAAGCTGTCACTTTTCTAGATTTTCGTTGTTACTGTACACAAAATTATTTATTACATTAGGCAAATGTTTATTAAAATCGTACAGGTAATTTTACATTGTGATTAATGTATTTCTTAGAACATTTCTTTAGTTGAATTTATTTATCATGAATCCATTTTTAAACCGACTATGTACATTATAAAATATTTAGGATAAAAACTTATTTACAGAGTAAATACATTAACCATGCAGAGTTATACATCATAGGATATCCATAATATCATATTATTGGCTTATAGGTAGAATGAAAAAAATCTAAATTCACATACACGCATCTTTTTATATATATATATATATATATATATATATATATAACTAAAGCACATGTAGAGTATATTACGGGATATTTATTGCATGCAAAAATGTTTATTTCTTAGAATAGTGATTGAAAGATTATTTTGAGTTTTCGATATCCTGAAGTCATTTAATTATTTTTCCTTGCAGTTGAAGATGCATATTATAAATGTCAAAACAAAATTCTGCTGCAATCTGCAATGGTCAAACTGCCGAGGCGCAGATAGATTATAAAATGTGAAATATTTCACATTCATCAAAAACGCTCATCAAACGTTGGATAAGAGTTTAAAACGCATGCCTATACTTACCAAAGTTCTGGAATATCTTGCAAGACTTCCTTCGTAAAAAACCTGAAAAGCTCCACAGAACAAACCGAATCGTCTATTGATGTAAATCTGAAGAACTTTCTCGTCGTATCTTTTTACTCGTGGACAATATTTAATATTACTTGACCGGTACATTGGCTTCCGTAAGTATTTACTCTCAGGTTTAATCCAGTAAATGAAGTAAAGTTCAGCGACTTGACTCATAACGAAAGATGGATCTTAAGCCCTCAGCGGGGAAGGGAAACTTAAGTTCGTTGTTCTTATACCCCTTCCTCGCGGTTGATCAAACTTACAGAAGGTCAACGACGCGATTTAATAAAAAGTGGAGATTTGGAGCTACAAAAAATATGTATCGCAAGTTTAAATACCCGAATGTGAAATCATTTGCGTCGATAAACGAACTGCAGGAGTAGTTGCATCAAAAGATAATCTTTAGAGACGAGGAAAACATTGCGCAAATATGAAAGGCGTCCTTTAAGTTTTTTTTTTATTTTTACGGTTCATAAGAAAGCGGAAGTTGTTTGAATGGTACTTAAGAAATTTTCTTCGACAATTAGCAATCGATTTCCCCCGTTGTAAATTTCAGTGGTGTACTACTATCTGTAATCGTTGATTAGCAGAAAGATGGTACACCCTTCTGCGAATTGATGGAATCAAGTTGGAAATTTTTAATTTTCGAATTTTTTAGGTTGTTCAATCTTTGTTTATAATAGTTGTTTAGCCTACTAGTTGATTAGGCGCTATAACTTCAAGTTTTTTTTTTTTTTTTTTTTTTTTGTCATGAATTTTGTGTTTTGTTTAAGTGTTATAAACTTCTACATATTTTTGCTGTTTTTTTCTCAATCCGGGCACTTTTTATCTTTTTGTTAGTCATGGATATTTCTCCACCGAGGAGGCAGGCCATTGTGACATTTAGTGAAAATCTGATTGCACAACAAAAGAAAAAATGATTTGTGCTTTGCTAAAAACATGGTTTAGAGATCAAGAATTCAAAGTAAAGTGCAAAGCTCTTCTTGAATCTATGCCCAGTAGAGTGAAGATGGTGCTGGACAAAAAAAAAGGGGGGGGGGGGGGGCGGGTGATTTTGTAAAGAAATGAGCTTGATCCAGTAATTCGCACAAAGGTATAATAAATTCCAATGCTCCGTGGTTAGATGATAGGTCACGAAAAAGGAACCAAATTTAACAAATAAAAAGTTGCTGAAAATAGGGAAATAAACTAGAGGGAAAATAGTGAAATTAAGCTAATATTTTTAGTAGTATTTTTTGCAATTATTTTAGTTCAATTTGTTTCGTAGTCAAAACGGTAATTGCAGATAAATTTGAGATTTTTCTTTTTTTAAGGGGCAGGAAATTATTTTACTAATTTGTATTCGAAGTCATGATAGATTGAAGATTTCCTTGAAGTTAATTTAAAGTCAAAACATCAAATGAACTAAGATGTAAAAGTTTAAGAGCGTCATCCTGCATTGGATTGGTATCGATTGATAATGACAAAGAAACTACAAATTCATCGACCAATTTTATAAATTTCGAAATTTAACTCAGCAAAGTAGCACAAATTTAATTTTAAGTTAGTTAAACAGGCATTGTTTCAATAAGTATATAGGTTAAGTAATTTATATAAATATTGAGCTATAAGTACATACAGTTTTCAAAGATGGACTATTACTACTGTAACTAGTTTATTTAAAAAATGATGACTTGAAGATGCTACCACCTTTGAAAAATTGGAGATTTCAAATATAAGGCAAAGTTCAAAGACCAATCAAATTGGAAAAAACATTGTGCGGAAAGTCTAAATCCCATAAATATTGAAGCTAAAATGAAGAAAAATAAATTAGCTTCACTACCATTGGATTTCAAGGTTTTGTAAGTGAAACCACAACTTAAAAGGTATAAACTACATTATCAATCACAATATTTATTTCAAAGATTCTTCGTAATTTTACTTATTGTATCAGTTGATGAGCAACAGATTAGTAAAGCGTTCATAGTCTTTTTGGTTATGTTGCAGTTGAATTGTATGAAAAAAATTGATTTTTATCTTATTAATCATAAAAAAATATTGGTTAGTTCTATAAAAGAATAGCGTTAGCATCACTATTCCTTCTCAATATATTGATATGGAGAAGCATTTGGTATGCTTGTCCCAATTTGACTTTTAAATTGATAAGCAACATTATAATTATAAAAAACAACTCGTATTATTTGTCGTTCACTGGAGAAATTTCACGTTTCGTTGTTAAAAGTATTGTAAAATTGTGTGATTTATGGAGAATCTTATCCCAATACTTATCCCAATGTGAAGTGGAAATCGGAAAGGGTTTCCTAAGCATAGTTTTTCCCTTTGGACTGCTATTATAAATAATTTCATTTTTTTTAACCTTGGAATAGTAAGTGGGATAGTGAAATATACTTAGTTTCGATTTAAAAATATCGATGTTGTTGCATTTCCCCCATTGCCGAGGGATAGACAAGGAATTAGAAATGATACTGAATAGATAAAGAATAACTTTATTGAGAGACTTTTATTCGTTTGAGGGGGGGGGGAGGGGGTTCTAACAAATAAATTTTTACTACATTTTTATTTTTAATCAGTGCTGACATTACCCTCGTTACCAACATTTTTTTTCTTTTTTGTCCGATCCCAGATCAATAAAAATCAACTGGTTTTGGAGTAAAATGTCTGGAGATGGCATTTCGGATGTTAGCCAAATTTCAAAGTTTTCGTCTCTTAGAATTGTTGCAGCGATCCAAACAAAAGAAAAACAGATGGTGCAATGTTGGGCGAGCATATTTAAGCGATTGTCAACAGAAAAAGCGTGATTCTTCGGGAAAAAATTACTGAATTTCAGTGGTGTTGTCTCACCCGATATTGCACCACTAATTATTGTACCACCGATTATTAAACCACCACCTGATTTCCCTCTATTTCTATCGCTATGTGACAACTAGCATGAAAAATTGGCTGATATCCAAAATGATGATGGAAAAATAAAATGGGGATATCCAAAATGATCTCCAGATATTTTTCTTCAATACCAATTGATTTTTATGGATCTGAAAGTGAAAATTTAAACACTACATGGCAAAAGACAGACGATAAATAATCATGTAAGAAAAATAAAATTTGCTAAAAATTAACTTCTTTAAAAGAAAAAGCGACATTACTTTCCGGTCCATCAAATAGTTAAATTAGTACTTTATTTTTAGAAATTGTGAAATGTACACTCTATAAACAACAATTTCAAAAATGACGAAAAAGTACTCAAATCTGAACATATCGCGAGTCAAAATGGCTCCGACTACGTGGTATTCAAATTTGAAACATTCAAATACTCATCAAATACTCAAATCAACATGTGTGCTCATTTTCGAGGTATTTGTGCTCATTTTTGAATGTGTAATAATTTTAAAACTGAATATTATGTACTCGTTTTTGAGTAAGAAATAATTCAGCACACTATTTGAAAAAATGGGTACTCATATTGAAACAAAAGGTTTCAAGGAAATTTGAAAGCATGAAATGTACTCATTTTATAAAACTTCATTTTTCTCAGTGTGTACGCGAATCTACACCAGTTTCTGATAGAAGTGTCAAAAATAAAAATTGGCCAATTCCCAGACCAAACGAGTCGAGCGCAGCTAATTTAGTTCCACCGAAAGCATATCTCAAGAAAAAGATGGTCGACATTGGTAAGTCGTATTTGTGCTGCAGTTCGATTTAGATGGGATTTATTTAAAAGCATCTGTTCGTCGCCATTCTATTCCTGAGATTAGAAAAGTCGAGAAAGCTCCACAGGAGCGGAGCAGGCCTCCCGACAAAAGAGCTTTCTTTAAAAGTTAGAAATGCGCTTTTAATCGGTGGCGTTTCGTCATTAAGGGATATAATCCCGGGGGGGGGGGGGGGTGAGGGAGCGGGAAATAGCCCCCTGTGGGAACCGTAAGTGAGGGCGTCATTGTGGAAATGCAATTGTCGTGTTGGAGTAGGTCGTCGCAGTCATTCGCATAATTGTCGCCCTTTTGTGGCCAAGGGGAACGAGAGTTCGGCAAATATTTGAGGCGAACGAATGTCAATACTTCGTCGTCGCTGCGGGCCATGCGGGGAATTCATAAATTTATAAGTACTTCCTCCCTCTCCCCGTAATGGCTCGGTCCACTCTTTTCCTCGGAGTGACCGAAAGATGGATGGTCCGACGAGGGAAGAATGTGCAAGCAGCATTAATAACTTCGTTGGCCAAAACACTCACGAATTGCTGGGGATGGATTCGCGAAAAACCTGAGAGAGAGTCATCTCTCTGGATCCCAGGAACACGATGGTGTTTCGCAGAAAAACATGCATGAATATAGTAAGCTGCTAAGAATTGACTTCTTGTAACAGATTAACACACTATAAAAAAAAGGTATGTTTCACCAAAAGATAGTGTTGATCTGGTGGCTGTAAACGATGGTGCATAATTTTACTGCATTTTGATGCATCTTATAAAAGTAAGCATCAGAAATGTCTGACTGCGGATGGGGAGGCCCCGGGTTCGTATCCCGGCTCGTGCATAGATGTACCTTTTCTCTCCTGTCCTTGCCCTTTGTGTGAATGTGTTATTATGCTGTTAATGGTTGCCTACCCTATAAAAACGGGTCCTTATGGCATATGCGTACTGTAGAAGTCGGACTTCACACCAAATTACGTGACAGTTGTAAAGTGAACCCCAAATTGCCAGCCTCGCTGACACACGACAATATAAAAAAAGTATTTTAGAAAATTATAAGTAATATATTTCATATTAAGTACAGACAGAGTTCTAAATAATTACTTTACGTCGCACTTTGCTTTATATTCTGATTTCTAAAGATGGGGAGCTGTCAAAGAAAAAGATGAAGCTGGTATCAATTGAACATAGTTCAAGCTGTTTGACAAGTGTTGGAAAGGAATATGGGTTACCAAAAAAAAAAAACAAAGAAACACCATCTATATACGGCCTTCAGTGCTACTGTAGAAAATCGGAGGAGGGGGAGGGGGTACTAAAAGAGGCTAGATACAGTATTCATTGTTTTAAATGAATACCCTTATATTTCCCAATTGGTTGTCCTAAACGTCGACCTTGCTCTATTTTCTAAAAAAATATTTCTCTGCCTCATCCTAATTATTGTTTTGAAGTAAACATATTGCAATCAGATAATCTGAAGTCTATTCTAAGAAGAAACTAGTTTCAAGTTTTATCATCTTTAAAAAAAAAAAAATTTCCTTTTGGCCAAGATGTTAGCTTTCCCATTTTGGACAACTTTCCGCTGTTTTTTTTTTTTTTTTTTTTGGAATTCTTGACTTATAGAAGGAGTGTTATTCACCCTGTCACTTCAGTTACTTCAGTTATCCGATTGAAAAAATAAACATTATTCTTAATCAACAGTCTCATATGTATTACAAAATCCTTCAAAAATACCGAAAATTACAAGGATTTTTTTAAAATTGTATTTCAGAAACCAGTATAAGTGGATTTCTTTACATGGAAGATAAAATGTAAGATATTATTTTCTTTCTTTTTTGAATTCTTGTGTAAAGTATTCAGATTAGGCCTACTTTAATTAGACATTGATAACCACGGTTACAAATGCGTAGCTTGCAAATTTCTGTAAAACAATTTTTTTCGCTCCTTAAGAACACATAGTTAGCGCTTAACTGGTTCCTGAAATAAACGATTCAATTACAATTTAGGTATATGTTAAGCGGTTTCAAAATAAAAGCAACTCCCAAGGCAACCATAATTTCAGATCATTCAGAGTCATAATTTTAATCATTTTAGGGCGTATTTTTATACATACGTAATTTGATTCTTCCATGTATGTTTTTTGGTGTCTACACGTTTTATGAGATTCTTACAATTTTTATTATGACAGATGCTTTCATAATATAAGGCCTAATGATGGCACCTAAGTCGGCAAAGATGTCACAAAGAAGAATCAAGTTTGTGATATAAAAATGTTGACCTTGAAAAAATTAGCAGTCGATTTAAAACGAATTTCTGTAATTTCACTGTAAAAACTACTGATCTATATTTATAGGTAATGTATACGAAATAAAATAATTTGGCAATTTTTAATGTGTGAATGTTTCGTTTTTTCTCATGAAAACAGTATAACAGAATATAAAGTTATATAACTTTTGGAGTAGTAAAACCAATTTTTAACTTTAATACTAGTACTCATAAACCTGAAATATTTTATTATACCGAGGGAAAAATTGTTTCTGTTCAGTAGCTCTGGAATTTTGAACTGTCACATATTTATTGTTTTCATCATCTAAGTATTATCTAATCTATAATAATCAGTTTACAATAAAAACCATTCTGTGCAGTCTAAATGCTGAATACTGCACATATGGTGTGAAATAAAGTTAGTTTGCCAGTAGTATTTCTCAAATAAAGTAGGTCCAAGTGCAACTTATAACATTAAAAAAAGAAAACCATAAATATAATCTGTTTTACTAGAAAAGGAAAATAAATGCACAGAATTGCATGTATAAAGTTAAAATAAACTTAAAGCTATAATGGATTGCATACTGCGAAACATTTCCCACGTTATGCTGCATATTTTAGCAACACAATAATGCTGGAAGTGAAAAAAGTACTTTTAGTGATGATACGATGTAGTATTTTCAGTTATATATATAAAAATAAAAAAAAAAAAAAATCTCATTTTTACTACCTTCATGGATCAAAAAGTTTTGTTTTATGAAAAGGCTATAATTGTTCTTAAAATAAAGCTTCAGACCATATTTTGCAATTTCCTTCTATTTGCAATTTTTTAAGTTTCCAATACAGCTAAAAGTTTTTTGTAGAAATGAAAAAGCGCCAATTTTTCTCCTTTAACAGGTGTTTATAAAATATAGAGATGGCATTGATTTATTTTGTGTACAATGAAGTTGATATCAATAAAACATATATTTAGCAGCAGTTAATTATTTTTAAGTAAAAGGCTTTTATATTTCTTTACTTGTCGCTTTTCATAGCCTAAAACATTATTTTTGTTGTTGAAAAACTTTAGAAAAGAAACACTCAGATTTCGTATGCAGGCTGATTTCTACTACGTACATAATCAATTGCTTTACTTTTCTATATTGTTCTTCAGCTGTAAAAGCAGTGATTTCGGCTATGAAAAGATACAACGACAGGGGGGAAAAAACCCTTTTGCATAAAAATTGATAACTATTTAATTTTGATTTACTACTGTTAATTTTACTGTACAAATCATTTATAAAACCGTATACAACTGCTACTTTTATGGCGCAGTGCAGCTGATTTCGCAGCATATTACTGCTAACTTTACAGTTTGATACTGTTAATTTTTCAGGGCAATTCCATTAAAAAACAGTATATTACTGTTAATTTTACATATTATCTCTGTTAAATGTACAGGCCAAGTCATTCCTAAAACAGTATATTACTGCTAATTTTACAGTTGGGTACTGTAAGTTTTGCAGGACAGTTCCATTAAAAAACAATATATCACTGCTAATTTTACAATTAATCATTGCTAATTTCTCAGGGCAATTCCATTAAAAGACAGTATATTACTGCTAATTTTACTGTTTATCGCTATAAATTTCACAGTAAAAGTCTGTTATAAGACAGTATACTACTTCAAATTTTACAGTTTAGAATTGTAAATTTTAGTTTTTCTTTGGAATCTCAGCTGCCAGTATTATACTGTAAAAACAACATTTTTTTTTTGCTGTGTACACCTTAAAGAAAGAATTTTTTTTCAACTTATCCTCTAAGTAGTCATAATAAATCAATGTTTAAGGTAGTGAATATGAATCCGATAATTTAGGTAACAACGAAGCCATTGCAAAACTAAATGAAACCGCTGAACTATTAATGATTTCGCCACTATAGTTAAAAAAAGACGAGGTTTGTACCTGGTACTAGTACAAGCAGTTGTTTGAATTCCTTTCATAATGTAAGCAACACAGTTTGTAGGTCATATTACACATCATTCTTCTAATGCTTTGAAAGTTAATCGGCACATAGCTTTAGTCGATTATAAAACGTTAAATGAAAGGGATGCTTATTCGCACTGCATTTATTTTAAAAATTTACGCTATTTATGAATTCAGTTCAAAATTATCTCACTTTTTTTTCTTTATTGCAGAAACACCTTACAAAATTTCCTTCAGTGTTTTCTGTTTGATCTCTTTAAAAAGATGGCAGATGGAACACATTTCCTTTGTATCAAAAGATGAGAAAATCAGAATTTTTATCGATAAGTTTTAAAGAGATTTTTAAATGTACTTCAATCAACAAAAATAATCTTCTTCAGCAAAATCTAGAGTTGTGCTGCATGAGTATTGTAAGAGTGGAGGATCATTGTCAGGTGTTACGTAATCCAAACAAGTTTATGCTATGAAAACTTTTCAATAGTTGTTCTTTTTTTCTTATTTTTTAATGTCGAAAAAAATGCAAAATAATGCAATTAGAATTTTTTTAAACACTATTCAACAAATTATAATTCTTAATGTTTAGTATACTTTCAATCAAAAGTTTTTTTTTTTGTTTTTGTGTGTGTGTGTGTGTGTGTGTGTGTGTGTGTGAAGTCTGAAACGGAGGTTTTTGCACAATAGGGAAGTATTCGATTTTCTAATTTTATTTTTATATGATAGAGTAACATACATGAACATCATCTGCGAAAAAATTTTTACGATACGACTAATACTTTTTTTTTAAATAATTTTTTAAAGTTCACGCGCGAGTGACGTCATTTGCTTGTAAGTCCTTTGAATGACGTCACTGCCGCGCTGCGAGGCGGCGGGGTTGGCTAGGACAAAGTAGGACAAAGAAGTGCTTGGCGATCTTTGGGGGAAGGCGCGGGAAAACAAGAGCCTTCTAACAGCAGCGCGCATAAAAGGCTAGTGAAAATCCTTTGCTGTCTGTAGGGTTTAATGAATTCTGCGATTGTTTTTAATTTGATTATCTTTGTCATGGCTAGTAGAATCAATTACAAGTATTGCTTCGTTCCTGGATGCGTATCTACATCTAAAAAAATTCCTCACAAGCGATTTGTTATTGTTCCGTCCCAGCAGGATCTTCGAAAGAAGTGTTTTCAAATGTGTTTATTAATTAAAATTTGAAAATGAAAATTTGCACTGCATTTTAATTAAAAACTATGTCAAGTGAGAAATACAGTTTGAAATATATGTTCACAACTGTTCATAAATAAATGTTTAATAAGCATATGAGATATTTTTAAAAAAATGCAGGTAAACAAAGGAATTTAAACCCTGCACAATAAACTTAAATAGAAAGTAATAGATGCATTACTATTACCATTTTAATAACAATGCAAAAACTATTAATACTTTCTTTTTACCATTCAAACTATCTTCAAATTTTAACTATTACAAATTGATAATTGAAAAATACATTTTCAGTTTATCACCAGAAGCGTTTCTATATATACAAGACCTTTCTCACATGCAAAAAAGTACTTATTTTATGAAATGAACACCATTTTCAAATTTATTATTTTTATCAAAAGAGCAAAAAAATATATTTTTCCTTTTTTTGCTAAGTTGCACAAAAACTCAAGGATAATTAACATGTATTAATGTATTTAAAACAATTTTCCACAAAAAAAAAAGCAGATCAACTTTTATTGCCAACAAAGCGAAAAATTTTCATGCAGAAACTGCTCTAAAACTTAGTACTGGAATCACTTGCAGTAGGGTTGTTACAAAATGCGCGCCTCATTAAAAGCCGCCAAGTAAGAATGGAATAGCGCTCTTACATTGTAATTTATATATTCAGATAAAAAAAACCATCGACACACAAATGGAAATGATCAATCTTGATAAGGGAAACTAATGCGAATAATATGAACTGCAAACATAGACGGATATGTACGTACAATTTTAAAGAATAACAATGGTGAAACTTTGTTGTTTCACTCCCCGTACTTCTAGGACATTAAATCTCTCGTCCTTTCGAAAAAAGTCAAACACCATGAATGACTTTACTTGAGGAAGGTTATTGGATTGACCTTTCGTGAATCCTAGCTCCATGATGGAAAAAATGCTGGTTAAAGGCTTTAAAAAGGCTGAAAAAGACAGTGCTATTCACCTCCTGGTAGGCGCAACACGGCATGGAAATGGAGCTCTGATCGGAACAGGGAAATGACGTCAGCTGTTGACGTTTTAGGCCACACCTCTTTTTTGCGCATCGCTCTTTAAAAAATTCATAAAAAATCAATCGTTGGTTTTAAAAATCCGGCCATGGTGAATTTTTGTGTTTTGTGAGCCTGTCAACATTGTGCAATAGTTAAAATTGGAATATTTGATAGGTTGATACTTCCCTCAATTCTTTTCCGAAGTCAGCAAATTTTTA
Source organism: Uloborus diversus (assembly GCF_026930045.1). Taxonomy (NCBI): domain Eukaryota; kingdom Metazoa; phylum Arthropoda; class Arachnida; order Araneae; family Uloboridae; genus Uloborus; species Uloborus diversus. The sequence continues at coordinate 24,714,192 of NC_072733.1, read as the reverse complement.
GCGAGTAACTATCGATACAAATCAATTTCTACCCTTTGTAAGTTCAGCATTAATTGTTCTGAAAAGTTTTTGAGCTTTTTTAATCTTAAAATTGCTTTAAAGTAATAGAAAACTTGTATTTTCTGCAATACAAACTTTTTTTTATTTCAAAACAACAAAAAATACCCTTCTAATTTTTTCTACATGTCAAAAGAATAATTTAAAGTTGCTACAAAAAGAGTTTGATGCAGATCATAGTTGGTACTCCGTAGATATGACTTATTTCATCTCCCAATTGACAAGCATAAAAACTGACTTTAGATAAGGAGTTGAACTACCCAACTATTCTCAAAATACTTTCTGTAATGTACACTGAAAGAGAAAAATATTAACTTAATATTGATATTAAATTCAGCTTAATTGGATGAAAAAAAAAGAAACTAGAGAGATTTTTCTAAATTCATGCCAATACGGTGCCTCCGAAAAATGATCAAAAATCGAATTTTTGAAGAAAAAAAATCTCCAAAACGTAATTTTTATTAAAAAGTCTAAAAAAATTAATTTGGGCTGCCTCATAGATATCTTTTCGTAAAAAAATAATGGACAAAATCGGAGACATGACGGCACATGACATTAGGCGATTTGACGTGAAATGACCCAGCATGAACCTAACCAAGAACGAACTCCACTTCTATATAATACAACTAAGTTTTTACAATAAACAGAAACACCATTCAATTGAAATTTTTTTGTGTTGGTTACGGATGTATCTCATTAAGATACATCCCTTTTGTTCTGCTAAGCAACAAAGATTTGGTAAATGCTTAACGCAGCAGTTATTTGATTCTTGGATGAACTGCGGTAACTCTCAACTTTGCGCGTGGCACCAGATTGCCACAGTGTCCACTTTAGGAACAGTTGGTGCATTGGATATCTTTATCGTGTATAGCTAATATTTCTGAATGTGAAGTATTTTCTTCTAATCTCTATCTTCTATTTATGAATAATACTGATAAAATTTAATCCTGGAATACCCATGCACCTACATTTGGTAATTCGTTTTACAAACTTAATAAACCACTTGAACTTAAATACAACATTATTAATTTCATTCAAATTTATCAACGTTAAAGAACTCATGATTCTTGCTTGACCAGCAAAATCAATAGCAACGGTCTAGAACTGACACTTAGCTTCAACGAAAAAGGACGTTGACCGTTGAGGAAAGTGTTTCTAAAAATTTTTACTACAAATCTGTGTTTAAAGTTCGTTGGGTAAAAAGCGTGTCAACGCAAACAAAAGTTATGTCCGATAGAAGTCTGTAGAATCAAAAAGCAGGAGAGAGTAGCAAGCCCTCAAACTGGAGAGAATTAAATACTTCATTGTCTCAAGTCGCTGCCGCATATTGAAAATGTAGGCGGCAATGGTCCAGGTCACAGTAAATAAATCTCCCTAAGCGGGTGAACTCATTTATCCAAAATAGAGGAAATATATTCGCAATATCTGGCGCCTGTAAAATGAACTGTATCCATATATTTATTTATGTACACTGAATAGACATGTGCGGCTATGTTTGCTAGTGCTTGTTTTGCCTGATCAGAGCAAAAATGCTTTAACTTTCATTTGTTAAGGATTTCCTAATTCACGATTTCCGTGTCAAATCATTTCCCAAATGAAAACAATCTTTTACCCAAATAAATAAATGATGTTTGAATAATTTTCACTTTCTAAATGTATTTAAAATTCGAGATAAATTTGGAAACATCCCCTACCGTATTTCCCGTGTAATGCTAACAGGCATCTCGTATCAAATCTCGCGCTTTTAAAGCCAGAAATCTGTTAATCCGGGATGATCTACCTGGACGTATTCTACAAAGGCGTAAAATATGATGTCGGATTGATGCGACCGCATAAACCTCTTTCGCCGACCAATGGTAGATTTCGACACCCGAAAAGCCGCTGAATTTTTATGACGCCTCTTTGATGGCACCTCTCTGTGGTGCGGTCCTTTTCAAAAGGCGATTTGAAAAGGTAACGCTCTCCGAAGAGCTCTGCCGCTTGAATGCTGCAGTGGTAAGCGCAGATATTTAAGCGTTTTTCTTCAGGCTGGAGAGATTGGAGGAGGCAACTAAATTCAGAACGCTATGCAATAAAAGAGCGGGGAAATGAGTTTTATACACGGTGCTGAACAAAGTATCGTCGGAATGCTATTTAACGAATTTCAAACTGTTTTAGTTTGGATGCAATCAATAAGAATCCATTTTGAAAACAGACATGGCTGTTTAACTTAAAGACAATGTCAACGTTTTCTGATTTGTTGGTTTCTGACAGAATATGGAATAAGGCTTTTGTTCGATCATACGTTGAAAACGTATAACGTCAGTCACGTAATAGGGAAGTGGAATTCTTACTGAATAGTTGTATATCTGCTGTAGTGGTAAGTGTAGACATTTAAAGTTTTCCTTCAGGCTGGAAAGATTGGAGGAGGCAACTAAATTTAGATACACGACGCAATAAAGGAGCGGGGAAGTGAGTTTTATACTCGGTGGCGGGGGAGCAAAGTTTCATCGGAATGCTATTTTACAAATTTCAAATTCTTTTTTTTAGTTTGGATGAAATCAATACGAAATGATGTCATTTTTGCATGAACCAAATTTGAGTCATTCCCATAACGATCGTTAAAGTAAAGACAATGTCAACAATTTCAAATTCTTTTAGTTTGGATGCAATCAATACGAAATGACGTCATTTCCAAAAATGATGTCATTTTTGCATGAACCAAATTTGAGTCATTCCCATAATGATCGTTAAAATAAAGACAATGTCAACAATTCCGAAGGTGTAAAATCAAATTGTCTTGGCTTCAATTAAAGTTTCCAAGTATCAGAGTTAGCTGATTTTGAGCAGGACACCCACTTGTGGAATTTCTAGCAACGCCATTGGATAGAAATGATAATTTCAAGCTGTTTTATGATAGGTGTAATTAATGAGAAGCCATTGCAAAATTGGTGTAGTTTTTGCATCAACCAAATTTTAGTCATTCAGATATTCTTCGCTAACGTAAAAACAATGTCAGCATTTCCGGAGTTTTTTAATGCTGAAAGAATGAGAAAAAAAGGTTGTTCAACATATACGGTGAAAGTGTCGCGTAAACAAGGAAAATCATTGGTTTCGATCATCGATCAAATCATGATGGTAACTGAAAGCATGATGCAACAATATTTCCCTTTCAGATGTTTCCGTTGAGCCTCTCCTCACCACTTCTCCACACTTTTTTCTCGCCAAATTCAAAAAAGGAAGTTCCCACGCCCCACCCAGTATCTCTTCTACCGGACAATGCCTTCGCAATTTATGCAGTTTAATCCAAAATAGTTCAAAGTGGTATTTATGAAAGCAATAAGTCATTTTGTCTTTTGTAGTAAAGTCTTCTGAATTACAAAAAAAAAATGACATTTCTATAATTTATTTTGTCATGTATGCTATTAATTTTGTTATGTCTGTTACAAAATACAGTGACAGAAGACATGAAGTGTAGTAAAATATTTCCACAAAAAACTTCGGCTTTTGTAGCCAAACACAGAAAATTAAATACGGCTGCTTGTATTTCTAACTTTGCCGCACTAATGCACAAGTTTTGTTTTTCGCAAATATCAGTTTTGTTGTTTAAAAAGTTGCAAAAGAACAGTGGTAATAGGCACGATACCGATGTTTGGACAGCTCTATATAATAAGTAAGAAAATGTTAGATTTCTGTTAGGCTATTAACGCATTTTTAGAATGTAGTTTAAAGTACGAAAATAATTATGCCACACACACTAGCACATTTCATCTCTCAATTAATTCTTTTCTTGGAAAAAAATAATTCGAAAATTTGTTTTAATATTACTGTCTCTTTATAGGAAACAGTCTTGTTAAAATTATGGTTCGAAAGAAAATCGATTCTAGATTCTTACAAATTGATAAAAACAATATCTGATGTGTCTACAACAAACAGCAGCGAGGTTTGAAAAGCTCTCATGTCTGTGATCTAGTTTAGTGTTTATCTGATTTTGAATCATAATTTATGGTAGTTTTCCTAAGTGTGTTTGAAACGTGCTTACATTCTGCTTCAAATTAAGTCTTAGCATTTAATTATTGGTGGCGAATATTTGGGTTAATCATTGGGTTTTACGCATTTTTAAAACATGGTTTATGAGAACTAACTCATCTCAGAAATTGTGTTGAGTAATAGATTGTTTATGAAATCTTGATTAAAATGAAGAGTAAAGTAATTGACATATGGCCTGCAAGGGCGCCCATATAGGGGGGCAAGAGGGGGCTAGAGCACTCCCTTTGAAATAAGAACTTCCTTGCTTTTAGTACTTTTTTCTTTGTAAAAATGTAAAAACATTTCTTCTCCAGCCATTAATGAATAAGTTGTTAAAAATGTCAAATTTAAATGACTCTAATGTGTCAGAAAATCAGTTTCCACGGGGAAAATATCCAGCTAAACTACAGGGAAAATATTTGAGCCCTCCCTCCCCCTTGCAACTTTGCATATGGGCGCCCATGATGGCCTGTACTTTTCGTTTTCTTTCTTTCTTTTTTTTCCAATATTTATTTGTTTATTTATTTGTCTAATACGTTTTCTAACTCCTAATTGTTTTCTCGATATTAGATCGAAAAAGAAAATATACTTAACAAACTGAGTAATACCTCTTTTGTATTACATTACTAAGTTGAGAAAAAATGAAAAAAAAAAAAAAAATGCGATATAGATTTTTGTTTCGTTAGCACTTTTCAGTTCCATTATAAATTCATTCAAAAATGGGGGGGGGGGGGAACGAGACATAGATATTCATTCAATTAGAACGATTCGATTTCATTTATATGTCAAATGCACTTAATTGATAAAGAACTTGTTTAAGTAAAACTGCGAAGTAAAAAATTTTAAAACTGAATCAGAAAAAATCTCCATGTGACATAAAATTCGTTTTTACCTCTTTCAAATATTCTGTAAAAATAAATTATCATATAACCAACAGAGTTTTTTCTCACTTAGTTATAGTGTTTACAACACTGTAACTCTTTCCAAATTTTAAACATTACTAATTTCTTTCGAAATATCAGACAGGTGCTAGGAGATATATATACATTTTATTTTCAAAAGTTAAGATTAAAGAAGACAATGCTTGTATATTTTTTTCCCTACAGGGAAAAATAAAGAAAAAAAGCGCCGCTTACTCGCTTAATTTATTTGAAGTACACAAACCGACATTGGTTTTCTCTTTTCAGTTAAATTTTTTTTCTTGCAACAAATCATTTTTGTGGTCCTCTCTCCGCTCGCTTTCTTGCTAATAAACACTTTTATAATTAATAGAACTCCCCGCTGAATGCTACCCCCATTTTTTTTTCTACTTAATATTCATCAACCGAACTAAGCCTTAAATTTATTTTATACTAACGTTCAAAAAGTGGCTGAAAACATGAACGCACACCTACGAAAGGGAGTTAATAATTCCCACTATACCGTTCATTATGCGATCATTAGAAAAAGGTGGTCTTTTTTTCCCCTGTAATTCTCGCTTCCTTTGCATGCGCGCAAAAGGAAGGGGGAAAAAAACAACTTTCGGCTTAATTAACTGTTTTTGGTTGCCGTTACCTTAAATCACAAACGGCATATTTTAATTTTGATTACCTTCTACTTGTACCAACGACTCTTGCAAAAAGAATAAAGTTAAAAGAAAAAGATAAAGTAAAAAAACGAGAAAAAACTACAATCGGCGTGCTTTCTGTAATACGCTTATCGTTTTTAGGCTTCTAAGTAATTTTTTTCTTTGGTTTTCAACACCAAATGAAATTTTTATAATTTCCAGAGTATAAAATGCAGACTTCTCCGCAAAAATCAAGATCCATATTTAAATAAGTAGAAAGAAGTTGTTTTTTTTTAAATGTTTTTTTTTTGTATCTTTGTAATTTGAATTTTTTACGAGAGAAAAGGGGGGAATTTCTTCATGCTATTTGGTTTTATGTTTTGCAGTTATAGGACATTTTGTTTTTAATATCTCTTGTTTTCTCTTTAAGTTATAACATAAAATTTTGTACGAAGCTTATAAAAATTTAAAAGCTTTTTATCTCCGTTGTAAAAGAAACAGCAGATATTAAAAAAATGAAAACGTTTGAAAAATTGGAAGGAAGATAAATTATTTTATGTTGAATAAAAAAAGACATTCGAAATAAATTGAAAAAAAAAAAAAAAGTTTTATAAATAAAAAATTAATGAAAGTAATCTTCGCTGTCATTTTTTTTTTCAGAATAGTTTCGTGCTTGCTAACTGCTGCGTCGCATAGTGCTCAGACACACGTGCCATGTTTTATGGCATGGGCAATTGGGTATGGAACACGGGGTTCAAAACTTCCCGCCATGATGTAAACAATTTTTTTTGTTCCGGAAAGGTTGCACCTCCTACCAATAGACAGGCATTCCAAAAGTCAATCATTACTGTGTCATGTTTTATATTATCTTTATCAGATGTCTGCCTTGAACGCAATATATGCCTAAAATCTATTTCCGGTCACTCCAATAACTTAATAATAAGGTGGGGCGTCATTATATAGGCACTGTAATAGGCACTGATGTCATCAGTACCATCAGCATGAAGAATCTAAAAGTTGAAGAATTTGGAGAGAAAATGTCTTACGAATAATAAAAAATGTAATAAAAGAAAGGTAAATGTTTTTGCTGTCATTCTTAAAAGAACAATTAAATGTGGTGTTCAGAGCTAAAGTGGATCAAGTCCAAAGCTCTACCTATTTGTAAATTAAAGTTGAAGTTTCTTTCAGCTAAGGTTTCCAATTAGTAGTGGAAAGAGGGGCATATGTGAACTTCTTTTTTTTTTCATTTCTTAATTTCTCAAAAAGATTATCTACGTCTTAGAAAAAATGTCCCCATGATTAAATAGTCTTTTGTTTGTGCTCTGGGATTTTTTTTTTTTAAATATTTCTTTACTTTAAATACTATTATTAAAAATATCTTAAATTTGGCTTGTATATTAAAAAAATATCATAAAACAGGCTTGTTCACATGTGCCCCTTTAGGGGGGCACATGTGAACAAGCCTGGGACACATATGAGCACAATTGAAAAACGCAGGACAAGTATCATATATCAACGAAAAACTCTTTAGTATGAAACATGTACGTATGTAGCAATTTCATTGAAGAGTTTGTAACCAAATATCAGTTGTTTGTGTCAGTTTAAATTATACAGCCACAGTCAATAAGAAAATATTTGTTCCAAATTATATAGCTCTGCTCACTGTCCAATTTTAAAGTTTCTCAGCATGTCGTAATGACAGGATCGACTAGAAAACTTATAAAAATAAACAAAGAATGTTTTATTATGTAAAATTTATTCTTGCTTATATAGTGCGTTTAAGCTTCATACAGAATGTAATGATGAATTTTAAAATTATTTTACACTTCAGTTTTTAAACTCTTAGGTTTATTCATCTTTTACAGCAAACTGCGTTTTATTTTACCTGTTAAAATATTTGTTATTAATTTTCATGATTATCAAGATGTTTCTTGAAAACGCTGCATAACTGCAGTAAAATTTTGAAATTGAAGAAGTAATTTTTTAAGAGAAAAAAAGAAACATAAATTCTGGCCTACGTTTTATTTAATCCCTTGTGTTTGAAAAAAAAAAAAACTTTTTGAAAATTGTAGTTACATTGCTGAACAGAATATTTTAAATGTGTTGTCACTGAAGTTCTGACTTACATTTCAATTTCTGTGTGTGTGTGCGTTTTTTTTTTTTTTTTTTTTTTTTTTGGTCTTTCGAATGTTTCACCGAAGATTTCATTTTTCCTAAAAAGCAGAGGAGAAAACAGCGAATCGGGCATCTTTTCAATTTCGGGTTTGAATTCATGCCATTGTCAGCGTTCTTTAATTCCTGATAGCTAAAAACCATTTTCGCTTAAGCGAGCTCGGGGGGGGGGGGGGACAATCGATCTGTAAGATCCTTTTCCCAGGAATGCATAAGAAAGGTCGGTTGTTTCTTTAATGCCTGAACCAGAGGAATCGATTCCACCAGGTAAGGATGGTAAAACCAAACATTTGGCTAACTTGTCGACGGTCCGGTCAGGTGTTGCAGTTCCCAGGATTGGGCTTTCCTCATTGTGTATGCCATTCTCTTGCGCGTGAAATCGCGGATAATTTACCAACTGGCCATTTCTCAGCGCTGGGAGTTACAGGAGGGTGCACTCGCTTTAAGCCCTCCTCCCTCCTTTCTTTCTTTCTTTTTTCGTTTGTTCTTCCCTCCAAAAAGAGAGCCTTTTTACATTTTTGCCACGAAGCCATGCAGCAGGGAAAAGATATAAACTTCAAGTAGAATCGCCAAAGGGATCAATGCGTGATTGCTTTTCGGAAGGAAGTTTTATTTCGATACGTTTTGGACTAGTTCCGAAAGAGCATAGCAACAATCTCCTCCACACTGCTTCCTCTTTAAAAAAATTTATATTTTTTTAAATACAAACGCAGTTCTTAAACATTTCTTTAAAGGATACAGAAAACCGATCATGCTAGTTACCATGGGTCATATGAATGAATTATGAATGAAAAGTACTTTCTTTAAACTTTCAGATTGATAATCATGAAATGATGCAGCGAGAAGAAAAAGAATGCAAATCACAAGAGCGGTTTTAAAAATAAAACAAGCAAAAATTTGAGTTATCAGGGATTTTTCTGAAATATGCTGAATAGCAGCGCGTTTCAAAACTATTGCTAATATTTTATTGTCACAAAGCAGATTTATGTTTCTACTACCTTTTTAAGTATTTTCCTCCTCATTTTTATTTTTGCCACTGCATGAAACCTTAGGGATGAACCCACATTTAGATCTCAATGCTCACATCCCTTTGCTTTTGGGGACCTCATATATGTAAGTTGTTGATCAATTTAGTGTAGTATGTTTCGTATTTATATTTCCAGTTTTGTTAACTAATTAATAGATTGTATTGTGTAGAATATATGAGGAAGTGAGAAGCAAAGGTATGTAAGTGGAAAAATAAGCTTTGAGCAAAACGCATGCAAATTTCAAACCGTAGTTAGTCTTTTATAGATACATTTTTCTAAATCGTGCTGTACAGCATCTGCCAGGAATACAATTGACATTTCTTGCCATAATACACATGAAAGTTTCTCCTACCATTTGTACTAATTTCCATAGGTATAAATATAAGTGTATGTACTAAGTGGATCTATTTCTCCTTCTAACGTAGATAGTTCTCGTATATCATGCGAGGCCAACTTGCTAAATTGTCTCAGCACTATAAGAATAATTAAATTTTTAAATTAATACATAACTACCCCTAACGTATCTGTAAAACTTTTTTTTAACTGAAGAGTAGCTCAAAAACGAAAACGGTAAGTTCATGTATTGGTGCTTTGATTTTCATAAATCTCATTAGAAGAAATAACATTATTATTTATTAAAATAAATAGAAAATTATATAATACAATTATGGTATACCTTCCAATTTATGCTAATAAATCTAAAACTTTACAAGTTAATGCATTAAAAATTTAATTTTTTTTCTAGCTTTCTTGGACTTTGAAAGTGCATTACGAACTTATTTTACTATACTACGAACTAATTTTTGCGCCTTTGTACATTGAACACTTTTCTGCCTAAGTGTACTTAATCTAACCAGTTTGCAAAGGTTTCAATACTTTAGAACCCAATAGATTGTTACGCACAGCTATATTACTGTCAATATTTTTACGCAGCCTTATAATATTTTAAAATATAAAACTCGAATTTCAATTATCAACTAATTAATTATTTTAATTTATTAAACATACATATTTTTCTAGTAGATACTTTCTGAGATATCTATGAGCAGCTACACAGGAAGCCAAGTCCAAGAGCTGATAGCAATGATAAGACGATTTTGTTGTTATGGTTATTTTAACTTAACTGTTAGTACTTTTTACGAAGACACTTGTATACTCAGTAACCAATTTAGCACGTGACTATCTAAAACATATATTTCGCCTTATTTAAGACTGATATTTGGAATACTGATGATGCAGATCAACATGAGCAACTAAATAGATGCGTTTAGACAAGTATTAAATCAACATTTGAGGTAGTGAGAAGCAAAGGGATGCAAGTGGCAAAATTAAAAATTTGGAGATAACCAGTACACGTGGTAGGTGAACCTCTCCTCTGTCTTAGGGCAAGAAATTGTACTAATAGCCCTGGTAGGTACTGCTGTATATCATGATTTAGAAAAAAAAATTAATGAAAGTCTACCTAGGATCGGATCTTTAAACGCGTTTTACTCGAAACCTTAAATAGTCCATTTGCATCCCTTTGCTTCTCACAGTCTCATTTGTACTCTCTGATGTTAAAGAGACTATTAAAATTAATACGTATAAACCAGTGTCGGCTAGAAAATGACATTGTGAATTATTTACTAGTTGTATTAGCGGTTCTTGGCTCAGATGTCTTACACCGAAGCCCTGGGGTATACTAATATAGAGCTGTTATATTCGTTCCTGCCTTTACAAATTGCCTTGTAACTCAAATTGGTAGATCAATAAATATTGCAACAGTGTAAATAGATTAGAAACAAATAAATTGCTCAGCAGCCGGGCAACTCCTTAACTTTTATGCTGCCATATTCTTCACTTAAACAGCAAACTTGAAATTTGCATAGCTTAGTATTAAAATTAGTATGAAGTATGCACAAAACATAATATTAAAAAGAAAGACATTGTGAGTAATATGGCTGTTAGATTACAGGTGATTACAAGCAGCTTGACTCCTGGTGCTATACACCAAAGCCTACGGTTTTCTAGTAGCTACTGCGAACGTTTTGGCCTTTAAAAATATCCCTTGTAGCTTAAATTGATGGATCAGTAGTTGCTGCACCGAGGAAAAATCAAAAGGAGGGGTATTGCATTAGAAACCAATAAATTGCTCTCAACAACCGAACCACCCTTTAAACATTTCATTCAACCATATTCTACGCTTAAACATCCACCTTGAAATTTGCATAGTTTAGGCAATACAATTCCACCACATCGAAATCCAACCTCCGATAAATAGTATTCAAATCCATTTAAATCACCACTTCGTGTCAATACCAAAAGCAATAAAGTCAAATGAATTATTCCTCCGTCTTTCTGCTCTTGTAACAAATTTTACCCCATTGTGCTGTTAGCGGTTGGGAGATGTGATCATCCCATTACTGGGATTGACTATGTCTACCTTGAAAAACACGGGGCATAGACAGAGCAAAACACTCGACCCCTGATATGTGTTCCCTACTTTACGGATGCCGTGAGATGTAGGGGAAAATCTACTATCCGCTACATCAGGGAATTTAATCTGGAGAATCTAATCGATAAAAGTTTCTCATGAAGCACTTATCCCTCTTCTCTTTCTTTCAACGAAATTTTCATGAAAACGTTTGTGAATATTTTTAGCCTTTAAATACCATGGGACATTGTGTCCCTTTCGCTCAAAAATTTATTTTATGAGTAATCGAACTACAAATAATATTTTTTTCCACGTTATTGATCTGAATTTAATAACAGCAAAAAAAAAAAAAAAAAAAAAGATGTATGAAAAGGATACTGTTTTTTGAAAAACATCGCAAATGAAATAAATCTGCATTCAATGTCATGCTTTTACTTCCTTAATATGACTTTTAAATTAAAGATTAAGTAGGCAATGTCATTGGTTATCCAAATATTTCTGATTTGAATAATAAATTAATCAGCCTTTGGAAAATATTTGTAGCTTTGTACTTCTTCTGGGTCACATAAACTGTCTCATCAATTTCACAAAATTACACTGAACCAATTTTCACAAAACTTGACATGCACGTTATTTGAGTCGCCATTTAATTGTTTTAGGTAAAAATATTTCCAGACTCTAGCAACAAAGCTTATAGTCTTTAAAAGTCTTAAATCTTTACATGAAATATTTTTCATTCGACGTAATTTATATACATATTTGTGGATTTCTGTGGAGAGCACTCTGTTACCTTAAAATTCTGATCCCAGCATCCCCCAAAGTTCTAGAAATAGAAAAATAATAGCTAAGTTATGATTCAACTTAGCTTTTAAAAGTTTATTTAGTGTAAATCAAGGTAGTTGTCGAATAAGTATTAGCCCAAGATTGCAATTTAAAAAGTGCGTCTCCG